>NC_050191.1:17642670-17800170 GCF_008315115.2 Sander lucioperca
TAACACTACGTCAAATTTGAAGAAACATTTGGAGTCGCAGCACTGCAGTCAAACTTACAGAGCAAGTCCCACCAGGTGGTCAAATCAGAGAGCAGGAGGTCCCCCACCACCCAAACAACAAAAGCTAGACTTTGGTGCAAAACCAGTAAGTGGGGAAGTATTTGGTCGGGCAGTATGTTGTAGAGGAAATGCTGCCCTTAAACACGGTTGACTCGCCTTCGTTTCGTGCGATAATAAACTAGATCCCTACTACTGTCGACGCCGAGCTGCCTCACAGTAAACCGGTTGTCATTTTTATGTTGAGGCTGTGGGGGTGTTGCCAGCAGCTGCTGAATGTAACTAATAAAGTAACTTGTAATCTAACTTATTTACTTTTAAAATCAAGTAATCTGTAAAGTAACTAAATTACTTTTAAAATCAAGTAATCTGTAAAGTAACTAAGTTACTTTTTCAAAGTAACTGTGGCAACACTGTATACAACACAATAAAGGAAAGGGGAAAAGCCAAAAAGCATAATATGAGCACTTTAAGATGACCAAAGCAACAGCTCTGTGGCACAGCCTGGCAATTTACCCTTTTCTTTCCCGGTTCCGACATGCGCGTGGCATAGTCGTCTGGCAGCTGAAGGTAGTCCTCCAGGTCTGCCATGTCTTCACGCTTCCTCTTCCCACCGCTCCCCAAACCGTCCAACTTGTCTGTATAAATGGAAGATCACTGTTCTGGTCAGTTCTCCCCTCCCATGACATCTTTAACCTCATCATCCTAAGATGAATGTGTCCATAAGAAGACAGCTAGTCAATCAGCATGATCAGTTTTAGCAAGGTCCTGCTTCACAGTCACATACAATAAAGAAGTGCAATCACATCAACACTACCAGAGCAGGGTTTCTTATTTACGTTTCCCCCACATTTGCCTGGCTCAGGATTTGTAGAAATTATGACCATGTTTTTGTTTACATGGATATTGAGTTGAAAAATAACTATATGGCAAAGGAGTTACATTTTGCACTCAATACCTTCACCTACATATTTAGAATGTTTTCTTCAGATGAGGCTTTATTGAAGCATGTTCAATTTGAAGCATCTTACAATCACAACATGAATAGTTTAGGTTTCTGTCGTGCTTTGTGCACAGTTAACACAGACATACATCATAAAATGAATCAAGGCAATATCGTCAGCCTTACAGAGGTCAAAGACAGTAGTCAGTCATAAGATAAAGACTAACAAAAAGGAATACCTACCAAGCTTCGCCTCAGATGTGTCCATCTCCCATTTGCTTTTTGGAATGTAGCCCTACGTTATATAAAGAAACACTGCAATGGTTAAACATTTGTGTGACACGGGGAGAGGGGGAGAGAGAGAGAGAGAGAGAGAGAGAGAGAGAGAGAGAGAGAGAGAGAGAGCGAGCGAGCAGGGGGTGGCTGAAAAGAGAGCAGACTGGTTTATTAAACAAAGACAACTGACGGATGAGACTGCGTGAGGACTTATATTGTTAGGACATATAATGTAACAGTGGCATGCAAATATTTTGATCTTGCGAGTTCAGATAAACTAATGTGTTCAGGTTTAGCCTTTGTTCTTGTTTTGCTCCATGCAAAAGAAAAGTAAGAATGGACAACAGCTGTGCTCTGCTTTGGAGAACACACAGTCTGTGCCAAAGTGCTTTCCTTAAAAAAAAGATAATCAAGCTAACATCTATCTGCTCTTAGAAGGTAAAAAAGCAAAACAAGCAATTCAATCTCCAATCACGTAGTTTGTCTGTGTGAGCTAATGACAATGTGATCAACATTTTAAATTACAGAGAACAATGACCCTGCAGTGTCTGCAGTGCTGCTGCTCAAGCTTTTAGACAAATATTTGTGTTAACTATACATGAAAATGTTTCCGGCCAAAAATCACACTGTGCGCTCACTTTTCCCTAACTGATCCTCAGCTGTCAAATTACACAGATGCAATTTAGCTGGCTAGCACCAGCTCTAGGTAAGGACACACTAATGCATTCTTTTGACACTCTTAAGACCACCCAATTGAAGCTGGATGTAAAATTTTGAGAGGTAAGATGTCAGCAACACCAAATTATGAATTTCGTAGGAAACATACAATATATTCAAAATAACCTTATAGTTTGTTAATCTTGGAGGAAGTTATCTCGGATGGCTGCAAGTCAAAATCATGACTGGCAGGTGAGTGTTTAGTACGGTGCATCACTTACAGAGATGGCACCTTTTTTTCCAGCTGACACAATGTTAATTTAAAGAAACAGGTCAATTATTTTATCTATGACAAGCTTGTATGACAGACAAAAGAGCCTTGCAACAATAAAATGAGTAAAGCTGATTTAGTTGCATCTGTGGCCCATCTCTGTCAAAATGTTATGATTTAATGTTTTGCTGGTTTCATTAGGTCCAATAACAACACAATTAGGTCAATTTATTTATTTTTCTGTTTTCTTTATTGACTTTTTTTTTTTTTTTTTCGTTTTTAAGGCTTTGTTGTGAAGACATGTGTCTTTCTCACACCTTTTAATTTCTTACTATAACAACATTAATCCACCCCTGCCTCACAAACTACACTATAGTATTAGGTACATTGTTTAATTTCACATAAGATATGCATTCTAAAATATATTTATGCATTTAATTATTTTAATTTTTTTATATTTCGGACATTTATTTGTTGTGCTTGATTTCATTATTTGGTTTGGTTTTCTTTATATTTTAGGATGTATTTCACATCTGTCAAAAAATATATAGTCATATTTTATTATATTCACCCCAAAATTAAAAATACCTATTTTCCCTTTTAGTGTTGGTGTGAGTTGTCCATTGTTGGAGATAACAGCCATTCTGCCTTTTCCCCCCACATAAGGGAACTAGATGGCACTCGGCATGTGGTGCTCAAAGCGCCAATAAATGCATTTGAAAAACTCAACAGCAATGTCTCTTTTTGGACTCATGACCCCGTTGCTCAAGATAATCTTTAACACAAGTGTTTTCTATCAATTTTTCTGATTAGACCTCTGCTCAGGTTTAAGATGGTCAGAGCTTTTCTGAGACGTTCGCAAGTCACAGAGATGTGTCAATCAAGTGCAGTCTGTACACGCCCACTCAGTCACTGACAGTAAAGGCCCAGACACACAGAGCTGACGGCCAAACATTGGCAGAAAAGGCAGTTGGGCTGATCGGTCTCCCCAAATTGGTCCAAAAAATGCCTCGGAACACACCAAAGCGACGAGACGTAATATGTCTCCATAACAGCAGGCGGCGCTAATCTGTATTGTTGCCAAAAAATGAAAACCGGCAGCTGATAGGACGAACCCGTCACGTGGGTCTTGTTTCTCGGAAATTCAAAGACAGACTGTCGTGGCGGCTTGTTCAGAATAAGATCTCGTATTGTACTAAAATAGTTCACCGAAACGTGTTTCTGAAAACATTTTAAGCGAGAAATAGGCCATGCGGTTGCTGAATCTGTCTTCATTTCAGATCAACAAAGGTCAGTTTAAAAGATTTTCGTCAGATTTTGAGAGACTCTAGTCACGCTCATTCTGCTCCCCGTTTCCAGGTTAGCACTCTACCAATCAGATGGGTCATTTGAGTCCGACTGCCGGCAGTGCCTGCCCCGCCGATTATACATGTCAAATCGGCCAAAATGAAGGACGACGGCACGGAACACACCGAACAGACTTGAGTCACTGACCTTGCCAGACTGTCCAACGGCTGATTATCGGCTCTGTGTGTCCGGGCCTTAAGTCTAATCAGGCACAGTAAGTGAAAACACCTTGGGTTTGTAGGAGCTTTAAAAGAAGTCAATGTTTTTATTCGGTATATTTAAAAGGCGCATATTGTAGTGGGTTTTTTTTTGTAACAATGTCCAAAGTGTGCAAAATTATGCTGAATATACCAGTCTTTTTTCATTTGTTATGAGTCTCAACACATGGGACGACAAAGAAAAATAAAACATGAATGACGCTGCTGGAAATCTTCCAGCAGCATCTGCTCCGGTTTAATCCAAGATCAGGCACTCTGGATTCCAGAGTTTAACGTACAAACCGATGCTTGTTAATAAGCTGAAGAAAGGAGGCAACCTGTTGCTTTACAAGACAACAGACTCAAAGGTCTGTTCAGATTATTTATAAATATATTATATATACTGTATATAGAATGTCATAGAAGTCAGGGTCAATTAGCAGCTGCTGAATGCTCAGTCCACACACTGGGCAGTAACATCACTGTTGGATGTGGTCTCAGGTGCAACAAACAATATCTGACCACATCCAACTGTGATGCCTGGTGTGGTAAATTAAAATTGCTAATGCTGTATATTAACAGTGGAATTGTGGTGCTACAGCAGATTAAGATGGTGCAGCACCACAAAGACATTTTAAAAATTGTGTTTATACAATACACAATCATCTGATTTATGATTAACCACATTTCAGTAGGTAACATACATGTATATGTTTTAGTATTATATTTAGCTTGATGTAAATTATCTTAAAACTAGCATATAGTGGCATAAATAAAGTAGTGTCCTTCTCTATGAGGAAGCTTAATGGACATTTATTCCTATCAAAATTGTCTCCATAATGTTGGTTCATCCTGGGGACACCAAACATGGACCCCATTAGAAGAAATGGTTCATGCCCATGGATATTGTTGGAAATTTAAAGGTGAGCTATTATGCTCATTTTCAGGTCTATACTTGCATTTTTTGTTTCTGCTAGAACATGCTTTGATGTTCAAAAAACACTTTATTTTTCTCAAACTGCCCATGGCTGCTGCACCTCTGTATTCATCCTCTGTCTGAGACGCTCTGTTGGAGTGTCTGTCTCTTTAAGCCCACCCCCCAAAATGCCAGTCTGTTCTGATTGGTCAGAGTTTCTTTCTTTAGTCTGGATCAACAGAAGTACATTTCCAGGACAACTGCCCGACATAGTGGAAGGTGAGGGACGCGCCCGATGTCCCTCACCTTCCGCTCTCTGTGTGTTCCCGTTCTCAAACTGTTCGATTTGGGGAAAAATCAACAAACTTCGAGCTAGCAAGCTACACGCTGAAAATTCCAAGTTTTGAAGAAAATTGGTGGGGATTGTTGTGGACGAAGTACACACGCTGATACCCTGTTAAGAGCAAATTACATTTAACCACATATCCAGCTAATTTGAATAGCTCATGTTACTGTATTGTGTGAAGAGTTGACTTGATTTAATATTTTGTGTGCCGTTTTCTTTTGCGTGGTGCAAATGTTCCACCAAAACAAGTTCCTTCCCGAGACCATTTTGCAGAGACACCGTCGCTGCATCCGGTGCTTAGCGCCGCCCAAGACAATTGTGATTGGTTTAAAATGCTACACAACCCAGACTGTTTTTACCTCCTACCCTAGAATGTATGTGTGGTGTAGCCAGACCTTACTCCACAGCTCTGTGGAGATTGTGCTGGCGATGAGAGACTAGCGTTTCTGGGTCTATATACGCTTACCCCATTTTTTTTAAGCTTATGCCACATTTAATATGAATCGTAACATTATATTTCTGACAGAAAATAAGGAAAAGCATAATCGGCCTGCTTTAAGCAAAGCTTTCGAATGTAACCTATATTTTCTTGTTGTGACTGAAATGAGCCTTGTTTTATATGATTTGATTTTGCTCATCTAAAGCATCAATATAAATGTCTTTCTGCAAACAAGGAACATACATTTTCTATTTACACATTTTGTTAGAATTGAGGAGAAGTTCACTGGGGCCCACAAAACCGGGTTTGGAAAAGCTTGATGAAAGCTACAGTTCAGATAAAGACACTTATAGGGTTAATTTGAGGATTATTTGTAATCAGTCTAAATCAGTCTGACGTCTGTAACTTCCTTCTGTTGTGCATTTTTCTTGATTACAGCCACAATAGTTTATCTACGATGCCAGGAAGATTGACAACAAAAAAAAGAAATCAAAACTTTTTATACAATCTAAAACAAGACATTATCACTAAGTTTTTTTTTAAATAAATAATTTTAATTTGTTTGAGACTTTAACACTATTTTAAAGAAAACTTTGATTAAGAAATATGACTGGAAAAATTGTCTTTACTCAGAGAACCAAGGTTACAACATAACTAAGCGTTTTATTGCAGCAATAATAAAGTAGGCTGCTCTTGTATTGATTTATGACCATTTTAGGCTGAGGGGAGAAGATTTCTATTTGTTTTAATATCATTAAATGTAAAGATAGGTTTTGCTTTCTGCTTCAGACTCATTTAAAAAAAAAAAAAAAAAAAGAGAGAAAGAGAGCGATCTGCGCCACACTGAACTGCACGCTGCAGTCCATGTGTGTGTGTTCGGGCGAGAGAGAGAAAGAAAAAAAGAAAGAAAGAAAGAAAGAGAGAGAGACTGTACCCTCTAACGTTCGCTGGGTTTTACTGGCAGCTTTGTACAATTGCAACTCCCCTACCGCTCTGCAAAAGTGAACTCAGAGTCAACTTTGGCGAACGGGCAGGGGATCTTCTATGCTAATTTAGAGGTCCAAGCCAGACTCATCTTCAAAGCCAGATGTATTATATATTATAACTAGGTCGGACTTCATCTACTGGCGGCTGCTCTGCACTTACGCCGATATCGCGAGACAATTTGTACCTCGACGAGAAGTCTCGTCACATTTTAATGTCGCAAGATCTTGTAGGACGAGATCTCGTCACACCTCTACTAGCTAGACACCAACTGTGTCTGATGTTTGCTGCTGAGCAGTTAGTATTCAGTGGGTTATGAGCGCAGTGAGAGTAAACCAAAACAGTAAATCTGCGGGCCGGGCTATGAAGCTTTGTAAAGCCGAGGGGAGTTACAGATTTGCATGATCATTATGAGCGATCCCTTTTACATTGTTTTCCATTGTCATTTGATACATTGTTATTATAAAAATATCTATTATAGCCGCTTTAAGGTAAAGCAGATTTGTTGTTAGGCGTTTGATTATTAGGCAACTGTGCATCGGAGGCCGGTGGCTTATTGTTTCCGCTGCTTTTTCCCCCCCATTCTTACTATGACTTTCAAAATCAAAAATTCTCTAACTTTTGCCCCACGGTCCAGTTTGATCACAAGCTTTGTATACATATGGGGACAATCTCCCTGAAGGTGGTACGACAGGAAACATTTAAATTTCAAAACTTTCAAAATCTGTTACTAAGCAGTAAGTTCTACAGCTTTCAAGAATCTTTCACTGAAACCTAGTGGATATTATTATATTTATTATATATTATTATATATAAGTCTGTCACTCTGATATTCAGGTAATTGATTATATTATTATAATTATTTTTTATAGTTGGTTAATATTTCCCCAGGATAGTTGTACAACATCTGTATAGCTGGTTAAATGATATAATTAGATATTATGTGAAAATGTATCAAAATCTGAGGCCAAAAACACTCAAGTGTCTGATTATAAATGCTACTGTCAACATTTCCCTTCATGTCAAAGGCAATATTTACCTCTTTGTAAAATTAATTTGGCAGAAGAATAAATGTCATTCATTTATTTCTTTAAAATCTCAGAATTTTGTGTTGATTTCATAAAAGATTCATAATAAAATATTATTCATAAGAATGTTTTGCACATTACTTTTAAAAACAGATTAGATACACATTTTTATTTTTTCAATCATGATTTTTTGATTAAAATTACATTTCTGTCTTTTGAAAAAAATGTTTTAGCATTTCTGTGAATGAGAATCATCAGGGATACGAAGCAGAATGGTCCAGTCTCAAATACAATGAGGAAGTTAAAGTTTTAGATCACTTTTGCTGATGTTGGTACTTTAGCAACAATATGAATGTTTGATGAAAAAACTTCAACTTTCTTTTGAAAATCCTTGATGTGAAGACAAAAATAATTTCAAATGTACCTATCTAACAATGAAATCTGAGGAAATGCTTAAAAAGACAACAACTAAATGCCTACACTAGAAGCCTTGCAACTGCTCCTTTAGTTAATGGACTATTGCAGCTATCATTTCATTTTAGGACCGATTCACTACAGTATTCCCTATCTCGCTCCCTTATATTTGATCTGTTCTGCTCTGGTCCTTCCTCGTAAACATGATAATTACTACATAATAAATTGAATGACTGAATAAGCCTTATGTGGTAGATGGGAATACATATAAGTGGAAATGATTCTGAAACCGGGTGGCTATAAATGTAAGCTTTTCATGTCCTACCAGATCACCCTCTTCTTCCTCCTCTCTCTTCAGCTCCTTAGGCTCGTCATCGGGATTGAAGTCTTCCATTTCAACCTAACACCACAAGCACGTTAGTTTAGCTCAGTTACTGAGAAAGGACTAATATATATATATATATATATATATATGTAATATTATGAGAACTTTTTAAGTCTTGAAGACCTCACCTCTTCTATAGCAGCATCCTGAAGCAGGGACCGGACATCCAAGCGCACCATATGACGGGGTGAAGACTCCCAGTTGTTGGACATCTATGTACAGAATGCTCCATTAGGAAGTGCATTCTATATGTATGAGCTTTAGTGGCCATTACTCTTATTATGAATGTATCTGAGACAGTTATTTTATATTACAGACCTTCATTATATCCTTAAGTGTGCGCCCATGGACATTTCTCTTTGCACAAGTCTGAGTGTCTGCAGTGATTTCAGCAAGATACACCTTAAAATAAGAAAAACAAAACATCTTAAACACATAGCCGATTGGAATAAAAACTTTTTTTTTTTCTGGAGTCATTAATGAACACAACTTACCTCAAAGCCTTTCGTTTTGGCTGCGCTCCAGAACTGATCAAAATGTTTAACCCTGTCATTAATAGTGTCTAAAATGATGAAGGGGAAAAAGCCGTCATCCAGAGTTTTCTTGAACGTTTTAAGCATGCTGTTCCGGTAGGTATCCTCCATCTCTGGCTCATACTCATACTCAAGAACCTGCAAGACAGGTTTATTGTATTACATTCTTTATATTGTTTACATCTACATCTCAAAGTTGATATTTCTCACTGATGCTGAATTTGATTTCCAACTGCATACTTTAGCACAACTTTTGTTATTGTTGCATTTCAGACTCACCTTGGTTTTGACTCTTCTCCCGGTGTCTGGGTCTTTCTCTACTTTCTCAACCTCCGTCATGAAATAATCGTCCAAAACAAGAACTCTTGGAGGTGCACCGCCACAATCGACTTCCTTATCCTTAATAACGTCAACAAGATTGAAAAGCAAAGTTTTCATGGTTCTATTTGCTTTGTTACAAAAGGCAATATTTGTTATGTAAAACATCTTTTGTGGAAGGACATATAAACAGGCTCTATGAGTATTGTCTGTATATTGTTCTTAAAGTTCAGTTACATTACATCATTATTACATTACAATATGATTTGCTGGTATGACTCCACTCACCCGTATGAGCTTAGCAACATGGCTTTTTCCACTTCCTGGAAGCCCTCTCATTATGATGACAATCTGTTCAAATATATCAAATAAATGAGTACTTACTATTATACAGAAAACAATGTGATATTGTTACATCAAGAAACATTGCAGCAGTAATTAGTACCCTTTCAGGGCGAGATGATCTGCCAGGCGGTTTGAGGATATCGTCAATATTCTTGATTTCTGGCTTCTTCTCGACACGTGGGGGTGGCTGGGGTGGAGGTGGGAGGGGTGGTGCAGTGGGGGGTCCTCGGTCCTCTGGATAACTTCTTCTTTCTACTGTATGATATTCATTGCAAAGTATTTATCTGAATGGCATTTTTCCCACATTATAGATTTATTGTAAGTGAGAAATAACCCTGTGATTTAAGAGTGAAGTGAAAATATTCCAAACACAGCTGAAGTATGTGAGTACACGTCTGGTAACAGTGGGATAGAACATACCGTAAGGTGAGGAGCTATGACTGTAACGCTCAGGCCCACTGCGGTCGAGTCCAATGCGCTCGTTTCGAGGTCTATCATAGCCAGGCCTTCCATAATGTTCGTCTCGATCACGACTGTCACTTCGCTCCCTCTCTCGAAGATCCCGCTCTCTCTCTCTGTATCCTGAGCGTGAGGAAGGTGCCAGTGGAGATCTACACAGAGGAGGAGCACTGTTAAGTGTTTGTTTCATCAACAGAATTTCTTGATTCAAACTGGCACACACTGACGACTGATCACAATGTACTGACACAATGTGATATTGTACCTTTCTTCAACCATGGACTGTGTGCTTGAATTAAAAACAGACAAATAGAAAACAATATTACATAAGTACAGAAGCAGCGCACTTTCCCCCAGTATGGAAAAAAAGGTGTTAAAGAGTAACATGTTACCTGTCATCTCTTTCTCGTATGGGATAGCGCTCCCTCTCATATCTTTCTCTTTCATATTCAGGTGGCAGCTTTTCTCTGTATAATTCCCTCTCTCTGCTGTACTCCCGGCGGTCCATGTAAGGGTCCAATCGTCTTTCATAATATGGTTCTCTGCTGTAAGGATCTCTGGGACCAAGAGGTTCTAGGAAAATGAAATGAAAATGAAACAGAAAATTGCAAAAGCAAGCTCTGTTCGAGTAGAGAAAGATAAACTCAACCCCTTGTCTAGACCGCAAACGTCACATCAGCGGTGTGTTCACGCAACTGTCTGAAGCGACTGTCTATACCAGTTCCGTCTGGTCCAAGCATTTCAAAGCGTCAAACAGCAAAAGAGCAGCCAAACTTTCTGTGCATTGTGCAATTTTACCCCAATGTTACCCATTCAATATCCTATAGGCTCTGATAAAGTCTGAGGGAGGACTGAAATAACTTTAAAGAATATTTTACACCCGTGAGACGCAGCTGAGAGGCAAGTCTGCACTGAGCTGGTGCTGACAGCTGCATAGATTAAGAAGAGAGAGGATCTGTAGCGTGACACGTGCGGGGGAAAAAACGCACCGACATGCTTGCGATCTAGACACAGGGTTACAGTACTGAGACTCACCTTTTTCATAGCCCCTGTCTGATGGCACTGGGTCAGGCCTCAACAAAATTCTCTCACCATAAGAGATCCGCTCAACCGTGGCTCCAGGCTCTGAAACATGGAGGGTAATGTCACCAACAGTCCTGAAAATTAACCTGTTTTATCTGTTAAAATGTGTTTGTCTTTGCTGCTCATACCGTGACCATGCCCATAATCCACAGTCTTTGGAATCACTGAAGGTTTGGATGCAGGGAGAGATGGCTGGTAATCTGTGGCAGCAGGCTTAGTATCCCAAGACACAGATTCGGTTACAGCTGTCTGTGCAGCTGCAGTCATGCCCTGAGGATGACAGATTTAACATGATATTGAACAGTTAAATACAAAATAAAAATAGAATGAAAAAAACAAAATATATATTTCTGAAAACGTATTTAACAAATATATAAAAGTCTCCCTAACCAGTGACCTTGCCATTCTTACAATGAACAAATATGGCTAAATAGCTAAGTTACGATAGCTAAGTAACATAAGTAAAAATAAATTACCTTCAGAACATTCCTAACATCTGCTGGGATCTCCAAACCGAGAAGACCAGCAGGAAGCTCGGACAGGATGTCAGTTGGTGCAGGCTGAGGTTCAGGACCAGGTGGCTTTGCCTCCTGCAATTCCCTGTAGACCCAAAAGAATGAAAGTTAAGTTCACCTACAAGTTCCCCAAAGTCCATTAGACCATAAAGTAAAGTGGGTAATATACTAGCAAAAATAAAACAGCCTTCTGCTTCAATCACTACGGTGTGCAAAAGCAGGCCAGCCAAACTTGTTAAAAGGTTTTTTTTTTTTTTAATGATTTGAGCACGACAAATAATATTACATTCACCTCCACTGTTATGGTGTGGTGGCAGAAATATCAGAGGTGAATATTTCATAACTTACATAAATAATAACACTACACTTTGCATGGCTAGATTCAACTAAAGATAAGTCAGAGTGTACTTTTTGTAAACCTAGGATAATAATGTAGTAATCAATGATGAAAGTCTAGAAATTACCGTATAAATTTAAGCTCTTGAGCAGCTTTCAGGATGATCTCATGCTGACGTTGGGAGAGAGCAAGCACATTTGCAGCACTTGTTCCTTGTGATGCCGGATCAACTGAGCTCTCTGGCAAGTTCGAGACAGGTGCAGCAGGAGATAAAGGTGGACGTATATCCAAAGGTGGCTCTTCCCTGTGCTCTTCATAGCGAGCTCTATGATCTTCATAGTCAGAAGGATACCCTCTCTCTGGTGGTGGAGGAAGTCTTGAAGGCCTATCCCATTCTGAAGGTGATGGGTATGGTGGTTCTTCCTGCCGGTGGGGTGGCTCATCCCTATATTCACGAATTCTAAGTTCTCCTCTTCCCCTGTCATGCTCATCATAAGAATATGGTCGACCTCTTTCTCTTTCCTCTAGCCAATGGCCATCTCTGTAGGGCTCTGGTGGTGGCATGCGGGGGGGATAATCCCTTCCAGGAGGAGCACGCTCTCTTTCCCATTCAGAGTCATAGTACTTGGCCTCATGCCGATAGTCGTCAGGAGGATAGCCCTGTGGTGGCCGCCAGCGATACCCGTCTTCCCCATGACCATAATCCTCCACGAAACCCTCATTGCGTCTCTCTTCATATTCCTCATGTGTTGGACCTGGCCGCCACATGCCTCTTGCCATCCCTCGACCCATAGGTCTCCTCCTCATTCCTTCCATATCTATTATCTCATGTGGAGGCAGAGGAGGGCCTCTGCCATGTGGTGGTTGCCATCCTAATTCTCTTTCCATGCCTTCATCATACAATGGCTCCTCCATAGGATCCATCATTTCCTGAGGTGGTGGTGGCACACGACGCCTGCCTCTGCCTACATCAGGATGCATCGGATGGCTATGAGGGTCATGTCCATGGTACATGGGGTCCACTTCTGGATCCATTTCGGTATCATCGATGTCCATTCCATGACTTAATGGCTCGTGATCCATTGGGCCATGTGCTGGATGAGGGGGCCTTCCTCGTCCCTGGTGCATAAAACCAGGATGACCAGGTGGGGGACGACCCCGGCCATGTGGAAACGGAGGTCTCATGCCTCTAATTGGAGGTCTCCTTTCTCCCCAGTAAGGATCCCCTTCCTCTGAGTACTCCTCTGACTCAGGTTCTTCCCAGTGCCTGTCCATTGGCTCTCCTCTTCCCATAGGTGGTCCGCCTCTTCCCATTGGATGTCCTCTTGCCATAGGGGGTCCCCCTCTTCCCATAGGGAGTCCCCCTCTTCCCATAGGAGGACCCCCTCTACCTATAGGTGGTCCCCCTCTACCAAAAGGTGGTCCCCCTCTACCCATAGGTGGCCCTCCTCTCCCCATAGGCGGCCCACCTCTACCCATTGGCGGTCCCCCTCTACCCATCGGCGGTCCCCTTCCCATAGGAGGACCACCTCTGCACATAGGTGGCCCTCCTCTTACCATATGAGGCCCTCCTCTTATTATTGGGGGCCCTCCTCTCCCCATATGGGGTCCTCCCATTGGCTCTTCATAATACTGTTCCTCTGTTGAAAAGTGATGTCCGTCTGGCATCCACAATTCTTCAGGGGGCACATCCGATTCCTCACCACCACACTGCTCGTATGAAGGATCTTGCCATTGATACTCTTCCTGCTCTTCTGGCATCCCCAAGTTCTCTTCAGGTGGCATGTACTCATAAGACGTTTCTCCCATCTTCTCCCCAAGTGGTACAGTGTTCGATCCCGTGAACACTCCCCTGCCCCTCTGCCCACGTCCTCGTCCATGCACTTGGACAGCTACTGGCGGCTGGCCTCGTCCCCTCCCAGGGGGAAGCCTTGGAGGATCTGGTCTCGACTGCAAATGGCCAGAAGGTTGTGGCTCCTGTTGGATTCCAGAGGGCTTTGGAACCAGTGGGGGTTTGTTGTTTATCAATGGTCTATCTGGTTTGACAAGATTTTGTGCAGGAGTAGTTTTTGATGCCACAGTAGAAGGAGCCGTTACGGAAGGCTTGCCATTACCAGGTTTGGTGTTTTCGCTATTGTTAGAAACATTATTGCCTTCAGATTCCTCAGGCTCTGTGGTTGTTTTTAATGTCTGAGGAATGGGGTCATTTTGGACAAAAAAGCCATCAGTTCCCAGCAAGTTGTCATCTGTCAAGTCTTCAGTATTGGCCTTATCACCTGGTTCTGATTCTCCTTTTTCAGATTGTAGCTGCCCGGCTGACTTTCCAGGAATCTTGGAATCCATACTGGCAGGTTGTTTAGTGGCTGATTGTGCCTTAGGTTGGGGGCCTTGTGGTTGTTTTTGCTGGGGCACAGGTGGACATTCAGTGAGCCTTGGGGGCTGTTCAAACCTGGGTTGCAGCCCAAATCCAGGTTGGTCAAATCTGGGGGGACCATCAAAGCGGTTCCTTGGTTGGTCAAATCTAGGGGGACCATCAAAGCGGTTCCTTGGTTGCTCAAATCGAGGGGGGGCATCAAAGCGCTGCTGTGGTTGGTTGAACCTTGGGGGGGCATCAAAGCGATGCTGTGGTTGGTTGAACCTTGGGGGGGCATCAAAGCGCTGCTGTGATTGGTCAAACCTTGGGGGGCCATCATAGCGCTGCTGTGGTTGGTCGAACCTTGGGGGAACATCAAAGCGCTGTTGTTGCTGATCAAATCTCTGAGGACCATCAAAACCTTGCTGCGGCTGGTCAAATCTAGGGTTGTTTCCGCTGGGGCCAGCAGGACTACAGAGATTGTAAGAAAACATTATAAATAAAGCTTTATTTTAGTGATATCCCACAAATATAAAACAATACATGTAATAGCCCACCTGCATTCAAATACTCTCAACTGAATTTATGAAACATTTTTCTTTTTAAAACCCATTCTTAAAATGTAACATTTTTTAAATAAATAAATGCCAATAACAGTAGTACAAAACAATCCCTACTGACCGTGGACCTCTGAAGCTGTTGATGCTTGGTGGCTGAATGGTGGAGGGACCTGGAGGTCTAACTCCTATGCCAGCAGGGCCCGCTCCTCTTACAGGGGGTCCAGCAGGTGATTCTGAATGTGGCCCAAAGCCAGCGGACCGTGGACCTTGAGAGTTGGGACTAACACCAACTGGGGAATGCTGCATACCCAGATTAGCTGACTGCTGCTGCATTTGCATGTCTTGTCCAGGGTACTGAGCAAACTGTCCCATCATACCACTACTATACTGGCTTGAGGCAAATGGCACCATGGCAGTGAGAGTGGCCACCCTTTCTTGAAGGTGGGCATTGGTGGCGTTCATCTGTTCCTGCCACTGCTTCCATTGGCGCTCATAGTCCTGCAGTTGGTCTTTGTGGGGATAGGTCTGAAATTGCTCATACCACAGGACGAAGGAGCAATCCCAATCTTGGAATAAAGGGGTGAACTGTTGCTGTTGCATTTCATAGTGCCTCAGCTGCATTTCAGCAGACATTGACTGCAACAAAGGACATTTTGGTTTAAGTATTATCATATAGGTACATGGAGAACAAAGAAATCACTGAAACATAAAATAATGAAAACTTATGAGCCTCCAAGATGCTGCAGGGGTTGCACTCTTTTGGTTCCACTAAACATACTTTGCTTGCTTGCTTTTCACCTTTCATTTTCTGTACAGGTCACCTTCAAACCAACGAAAATAACCATCCGAATAGTAGCTGTGAAAGAAACTACCATTTGCATACCTGTAGGTTTGTTGGTTGCTGAATCAGCTGTTGGTACTGTTCCAGGATCTGCTGAAGCTTTTCGTGTTGTTGCATGAGAGCTTGGTATTGCAAGCCTGTCCTCTGTTGCTGCACCTTTTGCCACTGTGCTGCTGCAGCCTGTAACTGCTGGAGGCGGGCAGCCTCCTCTGCGTCTTGTGGGACCTCGGGCTTTAAACACACACGAGACAAGATGATGGACATGATGGTTTGTGTGTGGTGGGACTTACTGTGTACGTACTGTAAATGTAGTTGATTTTTCTACATTTTTACTCCGTAAGTTTATGTAAACAATATAAACAATGTTTAGATCCAGTAATAATTAGGGGTGGGAAAAATAATCAATTCTTAGATGCATCACGATCCTCTCTAGAAGGATTCAATGCTCGATTCTGATAAGTTAATCGAAAAAAAAAAAAAGTTACTGTCTCCAGACAAGTACAAATCAGAAAACAGAGTGACTGAAAGAGGATGGGATAATGGACAACAACTTAGAGTTTAGGCAAGAGTGCAGAAAAAAAAAAAAACACACAAAAATGGCCAAAAGGAAAAAAAATTAAATTTTGTATATATACACACACATGATCTAATAAGACATACATAAAATAATTAGGCAAAACACATATAGGCTGTTCATCTACTTTATCACATTACATTTGACCACCTCATGTTTCATGTTCTAAGAAGCCAACCGTAATGGGGATCGTCAAGCGACGATACCCATTAGCAGCATTAGCAGCACCTGTGAGTTTATCATGTGACAGTATGTCCTGTATGTCCCTTACCGGCTAACGTATTTCAAGATGGCGCATGAATATGGAGTGTCTACCCCAGTTCATGCGAATGCAAATGTAAAATGTCAAGCCAATAGGAATACTTGGACTTGATGGTGGTGGTAAATATTCATGAAAAAGGACAAGTTGGTGAACGGGCAACACAGATTTTGATAATGAACAACTGAATACGTTACACACTGGACCTTTAAAGGCTGTTGAATACAGCACTTACAAAAGCACTTACACATGCCAAAAAAGCAATACGAACATGTTGCATATAAAAGAGCAATAAACTTATTAAACTAAATAATTAACGTGGTGTCAATTATTTAATTGCACAGAAAAATATTTAAATGCTTTAAATGGGAGTAAATTCCCCCAATGTAGGCTACCTAAATGGTTAAAAAACACAGTTATGTATCTGGTGCTTTCTGTTCCTTAATGAATCAGGGCCAGTAGAACTACAGCCATAATAAACCAAGCCAATACATGTGAGAATCATCTATTGTCCTTTACCGTTTTACAAAAAATTCTGTAGCACCATTCAATTTATAACATTCAACAACAGCAATCACTATAGTGTTAGTGAGTTAAGAACATTTTGTCACAACAGTTTAGTGAAATAATGCACCCCTAGCCAACAACTAATAAGCCCTAACTAATCACATGACAGTGTTAACAAGTTGTTGTTGTTGTTGTTGTTGACATTGCTAGAAGCTGCTAAAGTAGCCTTGAGCCACTAACCTTAAGCAGGGATGAGGACCAGGGTCTAGTAAGGTCACTTTTTTCTAAATCCACACGCCTAGATTTTTTTATTTACAAACTTTTTCAAAAGTTTTCGGCATCAATCCACGATGACTCAAGTAAGGTCAAGCTCCCTCTGGAGCCACAGAAGGCGTTATATAACTTATTTAGGGCCTAAAACCTGCATTCTATCTAACTTCCAGCAGTGGGCGACTCCACTAGCTCAAAAAACTATTCAGTTTCTATAGAGGTCCTACTTCTAGCCTACTTCTCACTTGATTTATTACCTCAATAAACATGTCCCTAATGAGTTAATGGCCTTAATCACTAGTTTTAAGTCTTCTTCAATACAGCACAATGTTCATTTAGTAAATTATGATCCCATTTATTTTGAAATTAACGATAAAGCAGGGGATGTTTTAGTGGCGTGGCTACATGCCAACCATGGTAGAGGCGTAGCAAAGCGTATCACGGCCCTGTCTATATTAAAACAGCCGTGAACTTGTTTTTGGGTGTTGCCCATGTTTCCATCTTAAACTTTGACCCTCTTACTGTTTGTTTTCACTTCAAAGTTGATTGGAACATTTAAGTCGCCTAAAAATGTCTTGTTCAGCATTCTGCCAACTAAGCTAGCTAGCGCTAGCTGATAACTTTAGAGACAGTCTGCCGATTTTCAACCAGCTCTGTGTACTGCCATACATGCAGATGAACGACACCAGTACGCGAAAGTCTGTGTTCACCCACCGGCAAAACTCCACTGGATGACTCGCGTCAGAAGGGTTAAATATCGACTTTTCCTCATTTGCGTTTAGCTTAGCGCCATTGAAACCATACACAACACTGGCTTAGACGTGTCATCCTACCAAGCTCCGCCCTTTTGTCCAAATATGGTCACTTCTGGCTCCAAAATACCAAGATGTCGACAGCCAAAATGCAAACACATGGCTTCAAAACGGCAGTCCACAAACCACTAGGTGACATCACCAATGCTAATTCCATTATTTTTACAGTCTATGTCCAAGACAAGTTTAAATTCTTACATTCACACTGGGGCTGCACGATATTAGAAAAAATTACATTGCAATATGTTTTTTTTTGCGATATATATTGCAATATGAAAAAATAGACTTTTTATTTAATTTTTTAAAGATGATTTCTTGGGCATTTTAGGCCTTTATTTCCACAGGACAGATGAATACATGAAAAGGGAGAGAGAGGGGGAATGTCATACAGCAAAGGGCCGCAGGTCGGAGTCGAACCTGCGGCGTCGAGGAGTAAACCTCTATATGTGTGCGCCTGCTCTACCAACTGAGCTAACCCACAATACTGACCTTTTTAATAGATGACATGAATAGCTCTGTTTGGAAATAATTATTCATTCTCATATTACTGGGGTGATTTTGTTGGGGAGTCCATCTGCATAGAAAATTAAAAAATGACTTTTTCTTATGTGAACCATGCGTTCTTGAACTTAAATGCTTTACAAACACAAAAGCAAGTGAGTGCTGTGACTACTCTTCTGAAGTGATTTTGGAGGGGGAAATTAGGTGGACAAATACAATGGTTGACTCACATGACACCATTGTATTTCATATACAATCTACTATACAATCTACTATCTCTACTATCAATGCAGGCTAAAGTCATGAGTAATGATATTAAAAATGCATGCATGTTGCTTTACCTAAAAGAAGGGGGCTCCTTTATGTTGATCCCCTCCTGTTCCTCATTGATTTTTAGGTTGTGGTCGACAACTAACGTTAGCGGGGCCTGCTTTGGTTGTTTGATAAATTTATCAGTGATTGTTACTGGTGGTTTGCTCTGCATGCAGAGCCTGCATGTCACGGACTAGCAACAAACTGTGTATTCAAGAAGCCTTAAATCAGTGTAAATCACGTTATTTCAGACACAGACTTCTCTTGCACACTAGTGTTACGTTTCCATCTTCACAGCTCTGAGCCGTAACGTTAGTTGGGACAGACAGACCCCCGTTTTATTTAGGCTAACTCAGTTAGCTTTAGCCTGGCTCGTAGCTGGTAACTAGCTTTTGGTCTGGTAACTCTGCGGTGAAAAATGGTTGGGAGACGTGGTGATAACGTGCATTAATCAGTTGCTTTATTTCATCTTTGCAACAAACATAAAACACTGACTAATGTAGCTTCACTACCCATGGAAAAGCATGCGCATCACTTTGTCTGCAGCACCTGCTGCTTACGGTAACATTACTTTTCTACACGGACACAAGGGAGAGTCTCACTTCCCATAACAACCCCTGTTGGACTTCGTTACATACACACGTTGCCCAAATGGCAATTAGTTATGAAAAAATGAGAACCATGCAAGTTTTCCTTTTGTATCAAGCAGCAAAAAAGTTGCAGAGTTTACATCGCACCTCCAGCGTTGTGACTATTGCACATGCGCAAATCCCGATGTCGATGCTGAAACAAAATATCGTTCAGCTCTAATTCACACCTACGTAACATTGTAGTAATGCTTACCTTCGCCTCATCGGGCGGTGGAGGTGGTGCTGGGGGCTCCTCTTTTGGAGGGGGTGGAGGAGGTGCACCTTTTGGTGGTTCTGATGGAGGAAGAGGAGGAACTTGGCATTGGGGCAGCAAAGGGCCATCGCCCTCTTTCTGATTCTGCCTGGCTTTCTCTTGCTTTAACTTCTGTAGATTTTGAAGATGTTGTTTGTACCAAAGTTGCTGTTGCTCCTGTGTGAAACAATGACAAGGACATTTGTCAGTCTTACTTTTCCACTTCGAGTGTTTGTGGAATCTTGCTTTCCTTATCTCACCTGCCCACTCCTTGCTCAATTGACATAATAGGATTACATTTTCCAAATTTTCCTTAGAGTCTACCTTAAAACATCTCAGTAATTAAATGCTCTTTTACCTACTTTCTCTGATTCATTTTCTGATTACTTAAGTCGTTTTCTCATATGAACTCCAGACAATGTACGGATGTTTGTTTTTCAAACCATATGTTCTGTTCTCTTTTTGTAGGTTTGGCTGCAGAGTTTGTTTGTTACAGGAAATGGGATGGCTGTGATGCTTCTGCAAGCTGATCATCTAAATCTACCATGAATATCAAGCTGGATCTTGCTCTCAAAATGTGTGCCTCCATCAACACCCTGCATGAGTGATGTAGCCAGTGCGTCAAAAGGACACGGGATAATTTTTTCACTAAATTTAAATATCAGTCTTTAAAAAAAAATGTTTACCTTATGCATCAAATCCAATCAAAGGACACCCTTTTAATTCGTAATACATTTAACTAGTTCATTTTGGATGTCAGAAGTTTGGTTTTGTATCTTTTCCATGTGGTACTACAATAGAATTTAGAATATAGAACATCGTTTTAGTTGCTTTAAATAACCTAACTAGCTGAAAATAGGTATTTATCATGGTTTTTCAAGGGCTGAGTTGAAGTGCTGTGTACAAAAGCAGTACTAACAGTTAACAATACCTGCTACTGGACATCTGTATGCTTTTATTATCCACATAGCCTGGATCAAGGGAAGTACATTGCCAGGATAAGCCTGACATGCCCCTTCCCTGCTGCTATCTGTGTGTCAAAGTCCTTCGCTACAGGAAACAACAAAATAAACCTCCGAGCTAGGAAGCTAACGTCACAAGCTGAAAATGGCAAGTTTGACAGAATTTTTTATTGTGCAAAAAGACAAGCCTGCTTGGTTCTTTCGGTGAATGATTGTAAAGATTTACAAAGAATACGCTTACAGCATTTACTATCTAACGGACGTTTCGGGACCAATTGGCGGGGATGGCTATGGATGAAGTACACATGACTATAACCTGGTAAGAGCAAATTACGTTTAACCATTTATCCAGCTAGCTCCTGTTACTGTATTGTGTAGTTACCTTCATTTAATATTTTATGTGGCGTTTTCTTTTGCAGGGTGCAAATGTTCCATCAAAACAAGTTCCTTCCCAAGACTATTTTGCAGAGGCACCATTGCTGCTGGAACTTAACGCGGCCCAAGTGCAAATGCAAACAACCCAGAACCTTTTCTTCTCCTATTCTATAATGTATCTGTGGTGTAGCCAGACCTTACTCCACAGCGCTGTGGAGATAGGTCTGACAAGGAAAAAGGATGGAAAGGTTCATTGTAAGACTCGTAGATAGTGTCAAACATTAAGACAGTAATTATATTTTCGTGTCCATTTTCATAACTGCATAATACAGAATAATACAAAATGTGGTAATTGCATATATTGCATCTGTTAATATACTGTGTAAACCATAATATTGACTACAAGTTCAGGATGGAGCAGCTGCACTTTGGTCTATATATTTTAAAGTGTACTACCACAAAATAACTGGTTTTCCCACTTCTCTTCCACATTTGACATGCACAGTATGATGTAGAGTAAAAAATAATCGCTGGTGCAACACAGATGTCTTCTTACTTTATAGTTATATTTTAAAGGTACATAACAGTGACTAACGTTTCGATGTAAGGTTACATCTTCGTCAGAATATTTCCATGCAATATATGTACGCATTAGTTTGCACAAGAATGGCATACCCTGCCACCAAAACGGGACTGTGAGACAAACATTTACAGAGTGTAAACACATTTAATAGGGGATGATATAGGCTACAAAGGTGGGTAATTTCTAGTTTCATCAATCAACATTGTGGCTATGATGTTCTTTGGCTGTAAGTTTTGGCTACAGGTAAAGCAAAGTGTTTAGAACCAAAACATGTCAACAGAAACAAATACAAGACATTACCTGTAAATTTAAGGATTTGTCGTCCTCTGTCGTAGACGGATCTTTCTTATAGGCTTCTTTGGCTTTGGGAGCACCGTTGTTCTCCGGTGGCTTGGATGACGGGGGCTCTGGAGGGGGAGGACCCGGTTGGGGCTCGGTGGGCTGCGGTTGCGGTGGAGGGGGAGGTGGTGGGTGACCCGCTTGAGGAGCGAGGGGAACTCTGGTCGGCGGAGCAGGAGTCTCGTCTTCTTTATAGTACGAATGGGCTCCAGCTCCGCTGTCTGAATGCCCTGCTCCTTCTGAATGCCACGAAGACCCAGGATATCCACCTTGTCCACCACCGTACGCATTAGCGTTAGCGTTAGCGTTGCTGCCGTGGTGTAACACAGACTGGAGCTGTTTCTGGTGCAGCATCTGCAGCTGTTGCATCTGCTGAAGGTGTTGCTCCTGTAGGCTGGATAACATCGAGCCGCTGGATGAGGCCTCGAAGCCGCCGAACCCTGGTGCCGGCGGGCCGGCGTGGCCGCCACCAGGCTGCTTACGGGGCCCAGAACCTCCATAGCTTTGCGCCGGGGGTGTCCCATAATTTCCCCAGGAAGGATACATTGTTCAGAATCACAATTCTGTTTCTGATGTGATTCTGAAAAAACCCCGAAGCGGTGTACACGGTCTTTTGTACTCACATACAGCCGGGCCTCAGTGGCTAAAAAAAGCTAACGTTACCATTCTACCATGAAGCCTACATTTTCATTTCCCGACTGGGCCAGGCCGCATTAAACAAAGAATATAAACAGCAACTCTGTAACGTTAGCAAGCAACGGTTATCCGTTAGAGAAATAAATGTGCAAGTCTAGCCTTAAATAGAAAAAAGGTTACAATAAACATTTAGATAAGCTGATATCGTTGAGTGGCTGATGCTACGGTGCGATTCACATTTATGACGGAAGTACATCACAAGTCACCACGCGACCACTTCCGGTAGCGCTTATGGTGAAAAAGTTGTTCCCTTATTAGAAATTCTTCGGCTGTATTCATAAATGCAATTTTTCTAAAAGAAACCCCACTGTTCTTGTCCTTTTGATTTTGTATTTGCTTCTATAATATTTGATTGTGCCTCCTATTTACATTGTAAACACTTGTGTTGAGATGATCTGTAAAAATATATATTTAGGTTATTTTGATTAATTTTTTGGGGGAAAACTTGTTAGCAAACATAACTAATGTATTATTATTATTATTATTATTATTATTATTATTATTATTATTATTATTATTATTATTATTATCAGGCTAGCAGTAGTAGTATTTATGTCCAATGTCCATTGTTTCTAGACTACATAATGCCAAAAAACGATCATACCTTTGTTGTCCGATAGCATTTAAAAAAGAAGGTTTTGGGTCAGATGTTTACTATACCAATGAATGTATTTACACTTAACTCACCAAATGCATGCCTAGCCTACCATTGATTAGACAGAAGAAATGTATAATGTGAAAAGATGCAACACACAAAACATTACATTTTTTTCTTTACAAAACGTGTTCAAACGTGATTTCTGAGTAGGCTATGCTCTCTTTTCACGGTTGCCAACGGCAAATATACAGTATGATGCCAAGCAAAAAGCTGACCCTGGATCTGTGCTTTTACCACAAGAGGGAGACATTTACATAGAAATGTCTACTTAACAAGAAACCTTTGGCTGTAAAAAGAAAAGAAAAAAACTCAGTAACAGGTCTATGCCTCATATGAAACAACAACAAAAGTAGTAATACTACTAATAATAACAGTTTAGGTTATTCATTCCAACTAATTTTAAGCTCTGAAAACCTTTCATGGAGGTGGAAATGTGTCAGGCTGCTGGTTGAATTATACATAACATGATTTAAATTAACAACAAAAATACATGTAACTACTCTGAGTCTGATTACAATATATTCCATATTAAACAATAAATCAAAATAGCCTGAAAAATCTTCTAGGATAGGCCTACAACATGCATGTCTATAGGAGCTACAGTAGTTTGTTGTCAGAGACCAACTGTGTGAGTTCAGACTGTGTTTAACAACAGAGATGTTAGGGTGGGAGGGAGAGCAGTGGGAGACAAAAGACTAGTGACTTTAGGTTGCCCTTGAGGTTTGATACACATATGAGTATTTTTTTTCTTAAGATCACCAGTAAATCTGTATTAATTTTGGCCAGAACCACTTAAAAAAAATCGTTAAAGCGGATTAATCAAGCCAGTCCTGTTTAATGTCTCCCGTTAATTAGTTTGTCAGCAGTGTTTTAATATCGCCTAATGACTTCATATTTCACTGATGACATTAAAGGGGTGTTAAAAGAGGGGAAATGGCCCATTCAGGATTCAGTTCTTTTGCCATAAGATGCCCTCGATGAATAAGACAAGGTCACGGAGGCCTAGCCTTTAGGGAGATATACATTATCAGGGGATGGGGCTGGGAGAAATCCCATAGAGGAAGCTCTCTCCCCTCTAAAACAGCATGACGGGCACAATGTGATACAGTTCTGTCTTAGAACAAAACACTGCACAGGGAATTCATGATACAGCTTAGGGCAGCCACGCTGTATAGGATGACAGGATAGCCCCACAGTGTACAATAATACTGATACTGGGGACTTATGCCTGCGAGGGGACTGATTGTTATACTGTTCATTTGTGTAGCGTATTATAACAATACAACAAGTTTTTGTTTTTAATGCATTAGAAGTTAGCTCTTTTCAATCTTCATCAGCAGTTTCTGAAGCTTTCTAAGCAAGAACAAAGAAATCAGAAATCGTATAGTTGTAGCTCACAGTATTGAGAACACTGCATTTTCTCTGTGATGAAAATCCTATGTTAAACAAAATGCTCAATGGAAGCTAATGGATCCCGAACAAGTCCATGCACTGCTTCCAAAATGCTTTGTTTGACAAATCAATTTTCCCATAACCCGGTGAGGAGAAAAGTGATGCGGATTGATCGCCCCCCTGACTTTGTTTCCAGAATATTGTTTGATGGCTGGATAGATTAATTGGTATGACATTTGAAAGCCTTCTCTTGACTGTCAGCATCCAAGCCTCTATACACCAATCGAACCTCGGTCTAATTGTCTCCTCTATAATACCTCACTTCACAAATTAGAGACGGTGCCTCTATAAACTGTTCCCAATGTAAGACCTAAACAACATCACGCTGCTCAATCAGACACTGGTTTGAATAGGGGTGATGCTGGGCTGATAAGATAGAGCGCATTAAAGGGCATCACCCCAAACCGCTGCGCCAGCACATCTTCCTCTCAGCACAGTAGATCTGAAATATACAAATCAAATCCAAGCAGCTGCTCCAAGTAAATCTAGAGTCATTAATATACAGCAGTTCATACTATTTGTATCTTAATTAATATGAATTATGACTACAGTGAGGAACACAAAGAGAAAATCATCGAAATAAATGACCTTGAAAACGCTGGTATGTTATGTTAATTATATAGTTTTAAGATTTGGTATTTAAATGTGTTTTTGTATGTCTGTTTTTCTATGTGTACCATTGTTGCTTGTAACATAATCAACAGTGCTCTTTATAATAGGCCTTCTTCATAGAAGACATCTTGACATGTCACAATGAAAAATGACAGAAAAGTACATAATAAATAGAAAAGTAATGATGGCTGAATTCCATTTAGCTGCTTCAGTTTCAGGGTCCTGGTATTGTGCATGCTGGCTCACGTTCACACTGTCATGGCTTACTGGGACACTCAAATAGCCGAGCCATTGTTACTGTTAATAATAAGCAACATCTTTTCTATAAGTCAAAATATGTGCTGTGAAAAAGGCCTATTACATTAAAAGTAGGATTGCGCTCTATGTCAGTAACCTGTATTGTGTGAGACAATATGAATTTGTGCAACAGAGATTTTTCCATATTTTCCTTCAATATCTTCCTTACTTGGACTCCAAGTAAAACAATGCAGTATAATACACTACATGCAAGACATAGTACAATAATAGCAGTAATCCTCACTCCTATCAAAGAGGAAAGACAAATAGACCTTCAAATGTAGCAATACTGTTTGCATTTAATCTTCCTTACAGTTTACTGTATATTGTGCAGCATGTGGTTCTTGGGAGAGGTTTATGCCTAACTCCAATGGTGGCTCAGCAAATAAGGGAAGAAAATGAAAAAGTTAATCTAGTAAAAGTTTCTCAGTTGTTATCGGTGCATGTTTTGTAAATACAGTTAGACATTTCTGCATTAAATTAAATCTAAAAACAACATTCTTTTGTCCCGCCATGGTACTGAATGCAGATTAGTTTGGGGGTAAAAGAAAATGGACACGGTCTGGTCTAAAATACTAAAACAGGCAATAATCTACATTCTATATAGTGTCGTTATTTTTCGACATAAAAAGGACCAAATTTCCCTGAATCAAATAAGACTGCAGTTATCTGCCCGCCACAATTCATCACCATTTATTTATCATTCACAATGACTAATTGCCTGACTTGACTTCAATTTTGTGGGCTGGGTTCCTCACAGAGCAAGCTGCTCGGCTGCCCACTTCCCTATCACCCCAACACACCCACTTGCCTTTGAAAAACTGTAATTGAATGAGTTTATGTCGTCAAATTGATTAATCATATTAATTCTTACTTATTAGTGGGATGGTTGAAAGTGATGACAATTAGATTAATGAAATTAGTTAATTCTTCCTACCCACACCATACTCCCAACTATAACGAACCACAAAAAAAAGCATTGAAAGGGAGACTGTTATGACACAATTGGCAATCAAGATTTGGCTGCTAATTGAATGTCTGCTTTTATTAATGATGAGGTTTATAAAAAGACCTTGAGAAGGAATATTAATTGATTAATCAAAGTGCTCCAAATTAAAGGGGGAGTATACAAAGCAGAGGTCGGACATTTTTTCTCACATTTGATTGTGAAGAATGCTGCAGCGTCTTTCACAGAATGAACACATACCTGATTGATAAACAATCAACTGTTTACTGACATTTGACTATATAGCTATCGTTTAAATTTCCCTGTTGACTGAAATATTGTTTAATTTATTATTGACATATTAATATAAGTTTTGGCTGTTAATATTAAAATACAATTCATAGAATTTTCTTTCAGTATATTGTGATTAAAACCAATGCCTTTGCTAAATGTTGTCCACACATTACTGTGATCAAAAGATTAGTCAGTATTTGTCAGTACAACATGTTGACATGATGAAGAGGCTCCACTCCAGACTTTACAGTGAAGCTGGAAGTTGCCTGACCACAGATCAGTTCTGCAGGGAGCCACATGTCCCGGTGGGACCGCAGCAATTCATTCATCATGCCTGTTTGCCTGTTGTGGAAAAACAAAATCCGCATAAATATATGTAGATATAAGTAAACAGAGTGTGAGATCTCTCGAGCCGATATACTGCTTTGAATTTCATTACGCAACAAGCTGTCCGGCGGTTATAAACGATGCTCATGAGAAAGAAGTGATTGTTTCATATGATAAAGATGAAATATAATAGTTTATGCCACCATGAATCTGATTTTAACGTCCACACTATTAGAAAGACAGATAAGAGCATTTATGACTATTTGCTTTGTGTCATAAAGGGAAGTGGGCTATTTGATTAATATGAGCAACTGGCTGGCTCCAGGTTCAACAGATTGTGTTGAATATAACTTACAGAGGTGGTAATGGGCTGGTTTATATACTAAAATGTGAGCTGTCACACATGTGAGATAAGCAGAATTATGACTAACACATTCTGCATTTACACAGTGTAAGGTTTGATATGCATGCTGTGTTAATGTAGGTGAGTAATGTTTTTGTTTTCGCTGAAGAAATATTTACTTAGATGGCAAGATGCTATCTTCTCATGTGGTCTATACAAAAGTGTAAAATAGGTTGGTTTTCACATTCAAAAAACATATAAATCTTGCTCACAGTTACGCTGCAGGAATGGATTACACCATGACTTCACCTATTCAATCAATGTATTGGGTCAGTATTTTTTTGTATGTAGCTTCTATTATATTCAGTCCATTTTTTCATATGCAGGGAATTTTTGCCAGCGAAACAAAAGAGGAACTCACTAATTTTACTCAACAAAGTCTGTTTACAATTTTTGTACTTGAGTTAGGGACACTTGGGGTTGAATACTAGTTTAAAGGTCCAATGTGTAATACTGACAGCTAGCGTTTAAAGTGGTTACTGCAGTCCAAATTCAAAATACTGAAAAGAGTCGTCTCCCCTGGCCCCTCCTCCCCCACCGTCAAACGGAAATTTCAAAAGGAGAAAATACCTTTAAAATCTTTAAAAATGAAAGAAATTTAGGGGAGTAAGCTTACCAGACCATTGTGGAGAGTCTTGTGAAAAATATTTTAAAAACGCAACCATGATAATACACTGCTGGGTTTGCATCATGTATCTATGTATATGTATATATTGCATCAACGTTTACATTACAGGAGTAATGTAATTTATAACTCTATATTGTATTTGAGCTTGATTATAACTTTTTTATTATGAGTCTGACGGATTTGCTGTCACTATATTACACTCATACACATGGTCCATTAACACAGCAGAAAAGAGTAATATTGTATGCAAAAAGCTGATGCCTGAAGTATGGTAATCTTCAAAGATGCAGTAAAATGTTTTATTTATAATAAATCACAAAATGAATGCCATCCAGGTTTTTTTGAAGGAATTCCAACCATATTATCGTGGAAAATGTAAACAGCTAATTCAATCTCCACAAAGAAGTTTATTACAGACTGATTTCTTATAATGTCCGTACATGGAAAACATTTGTAATCAAAAAGTGATGGAGAAGAGGTCCTGGTACACCCATTAAAACCTTTAGTCTGCATCTATGAAATGGATGAATTAAATGTGTCTTTATTCAGTTCTTTTTGTGCAATTCTGCAATAAAATGTAAAGACAAATAGTAAAAAATGCCTACTGCAGTTTCCTAAAGCCCAAGTGACGTCTTCAAATGTATTGTTTTGTCTATAACCCAAAGATATTCAATTTAAAATTATAGAAAATATAGAAAAGCAGCAAATCCTGACAATTGAGAAGCAATTTTGATTGATGAATGACAAAATAGGTATTGATTCATTTTCTGTCGATCAACTAATCGATTAATCCAATAAATTGTTGCAAAAGTTGTGATTAATAAGAAGCATATTAACAGGACGCATGTGTGCTTCAGTCACTTTGAACTGGACAAGGTGAATCTGCACACTGGACACCCACAGGATGCTGTTATTGGATGCTCATTTGCCAATACCTGCCTGCAACACCAGATCCCTAATGGCCCTATTCATCCTTCACTGACCACTCATCTTTGGACCCAACCCCTATACATTTCACAATCCTGATGTCCCGCTGACAGGGTCCAAACCTTTCTGTTGCCAGATGTATTGACAGCCATCAATGTTAGACTTGATCAAATGCTACCGCACCAGTCAGAGGCCATCAGTGGTCAAGGCATCCTCATCGGCAGGATCTATCGTCTCTGTTTACGCAGTCCATCCTCTTTAAACTGTGCTATTGATCTTGGCCTAGGTCGTGGAGGTTTGGCATCGAGGTAGGGGAGAGGTGGAGGGGTGGAGGGGTGGTGGATGGGAGAGTGGGACGGAGAAGAAGGAGAATAAGAACACAGAGGAGGAGGATTCCCCAGGGTGTCTCCAGTGCCAGTTTCTTCTTATTTAGCATTTGACCCTGCTCTTGGCTTTACTGCTCAATGCGGCTGCCTTATTTTCAGCATATAGTCAATGGCTGCCAATATTGTGAATGCAGACTTGTCACTGCTCTTCAACAAAAGCTTAAAAATACTCTAAACAAACAGAGTTGATGTAGGCTATTTGAGGTCAAAGGTTTCATTTCTTTCCCCTCCAAATTCCTTTTCTTGACTTTTGTCAAGTAACTATTTGAGTGAAAGACAATATCAAACAGTTTTTAAATCAATTATCTTGTTTCTCACAATGTGACAGGTGCTCTGTACCTCCACACTTGCCGTTCAATTATGGGAATTTCTCGTGGTCACCTGTTGCTGCCGTTATTTTACAGCTCTGCGCTCCAGTCCATTAGCAACACCGCTGCCGGAGCAGAGCCGATAAACCATCTGGCCAGGTTCCTGGAACAGATAGCAGCCTCTTAATGGAGTGAAAAAGTAAAAGCAATTAATGTCACATTAGCACATCACTAATAAGGCCTGCCCTCCAGTATGCTGCGGCAACAATAATCGGTAGGTTCAGACTGAGATACATCCCAACAGCCCATTACTGTTAGTGCAACTAAGTCCTGAGGAAGGCCGTGGTAGGAGAACTGATTTCCACAAACAAATAAAACCCTTTCAGGTGAACTGATCACTCACTCGGAATGTAAAGTCAATGTTGACTTATTTACAATATTATTTAAACCTGTAATAATTGATTTGTTTTTGGCCTCTTGGGGGCAGCGCAACAAGCTATAAGAACAATGACACCTCATAAAGCTGATATGGCGAATGTGTTAGCAACATTAACATTCATTTGCACTCGTGTGTCTGGCCACTTGGTGAATGTAAGTCTAATATTCCACTCTCTATCTCTCTCTTTAGCTGCTAAATGCTCCACTATATTCACCAGCTATTCCCAAATTATGTCCGTCTGTTGTTTGGTGCTAAGTAGGTACAATGGGTTTACCGTATTTACCATTTTAAAAATTGATTTAATGAGTTAGCATGCTAACATTAGCTAATTAGTACTAAACTCAATACGCAGCTGAGACTGATGGGAGTTTTTCAGGTGTTTGCTCATAAACCAAGAGGATTAACACAATATTATTCTCACCTTGACATACCAATATGTCTTTTATATTAGAACATTTTGTGTTCAAACAAATATAGATGCAGTTTTTGGGTTTGCTTTTTGTCAGGGTGGCAGCAATACGGCGCCATATGGAACACTTATCTTTGGTGAAAATATGTTCCAAGTAAAATCATGAGATCCAAGCCGTCATGTTTTCTCCTGAGCACCAAAGGCAGAAATACTGTTGTGAAATTAACAATAGATTCTCTATACCAAACACGGCACCTACTGCAGCACAGTAGCTGTGTTTGAGTCTCAGGCCTCCATGAATCTGTCACATTGTTGTCATGACCTCCCTCACTTTCAGCTCTTGTCTTTGAACTGTAATTCAAACTTCACACAACAGCAGCTTCGTCTCAAGAGCTTTCCCAAAAACAATGCATGTCCTCTCTGGCTTGAATGAGACTGGGGTTTTAAGATCTGGCTTAATTGTTGTCTTTTCCCCATGTTTAATTATAAAAAGACCAAAGCGCTGTCATTGCTGCTGTCTAATTCCACCATGTTCCGCTAATTATGTTGTGTTAATAGAGGTTTTTCTGTTACAGCGTCACACTCATTAACTCAGCGGTGACACTGCCCTTAATTGGATAAGAGGCCATTAAGTCACTTTTCTCTGATTAAAATTATTGCTTCTTTATAAACATCATCGCTGACACTAACTGGTTTAAAGCACATGAAACTACATAAGACATAGCGTTCACCATGGTGTGTATTCAATATGTTGCCTTTTGTGTTGGTTCCACCTTTCTGAAGATGTTAGCAAAATGTAAATCAATCAGATTTCTAAATATAATATTACAGATTTAAATCCACATTATAAAATATTCTCATCACACCATCACAAAGAAAATGTTTTCTTCCATATTAGGGGAAAATGTGTCAATTGCTCCTGCATACTCTGGTTGCAGATACAACGCAGCTCTATAGGTTTAATAAGGGTCATTCTGGAAAGAGAAGCTCTACAAACCTACAAAATGTCAGACACTGCAGTATCATTACTCACAGTAAATGGGCTTCTTTTCCCAGCGTCTCCCTTTTGTCTTTTTTTGTTGTGATCCTCCTGGATCCGGTGCACAGCAGGGATGCTGGGAACTGATATGCAAAGCAGCTTGTAAAATACTAACTTTCAGGTCAACTGATGGAGCAACAAACCGATCTCAGTGATTGAATTTAATTTATGTAGAATTCCGGTTATGTTATTTAAGGCTAAAGCAAAATCCACAATCAATAGCACTGCTCGCCAGCATGTTTAAATACCTCAAAGTTAAAATCAAGCAGACCCCCATTTAACATAAGGTATAGACAGAAAACAGACTGACACCACCACTGCTTTCCATTCCCCAGTACCCCTGTTCCCATACCCACACATGCCCTCAATTACCCTATGAGCACCACATGTGCAACATCATTAATAAGATCCACTAATAATGGTGGCGAGCTCCATTGGCCGTGAGTGAGATTTGACTAATTACTGTAATTGTATTGGAGTCATGCTCATTAAATATGAAAATTGTGTTCTGTGAAATGAATGGGTTTTCATGATCACTCTTGTATGGACAGGCAAGAAATAAATTAGAGAGCAGTTTCTCGTTGTGCAATTAACTACAGCACACACAGCTACCTGCCACACCCCGCAGTCTGGTAATATAACGTGTGTGTGTGTGTGTGTGTGTGTGTGTGTGTGTGTGCGTGTGCATGTGTGTGGGTATATTTTTGTGGATGTTTGCCAATTTGCCATTACTTGTTGCTTATGATTCTCTTTACACATACTGTATGCATGACCTGCCTGCCCACGAGACGTGGAAATGTTAATATTGCACAGAGCATATAATTGCAATTGTAATGATGTTTTTCTTTATCTTTTATAGATAAAGTAGTTGTTCAGCTACATTTAATACATTTTTTTCGTTTGATTTGATGTTTCCTGTAGCTTATATCAAGTGTCTTCTCTTTTTCTGGTATGGTTGTACTGTATGAATGAACATGTATGCAATTTTTATCTTTTATTTGTAAACCACTTATTTAAACCTGCAACTGCTGAATGTTTTTTTTTTTTTTTTTTTTTTAATGGCTCTGCAACCATAATGTATGATCACTGTCACGGGTGAAGAAAAGCTCCATGTTATATAAGGCATTCATGACATTTCTTGCCATAAGCAATTAGTGGTGAAAAAAACTTCCTATCCAAACACAACAGAATGTGCCTGTGACTCTTTACTGTAACTTTTGTTCATACTTCTTTTGATCATCTCTGGGGATTTCAGCAGCTGTCAGGACTCCAGAGCCTAGACGACAGCGTCTGGGAGTGGCTACGTCCCAGAGGAGCAGAACACCCCACCCCCCCCCTTGGTTCTGCATGCTCAAGTTGTTTGAGAAATCTTGCAATGCAAATGTGGTACTTACCTTTGCCGCCCAGCAACAAAACTGTGTCACACTCATGGCGTTCTGTGAAAGCCCTGATTTTGTCTGAGGAGATATAGAGGTGAGGAAAGGCAGGTAAACAAAGCATAATGTGGAGGTCAAATGCTAATGAGTGCTCCATTTGTTACGTCTGGCTCCCTCCAAATGCAAAATAACAACGTCAGAGGCGCCCAGACATAATAAATCATCCCAATAAATAATAAACTTTGAGATTCAGAGTGGACTTAATGGTATTCATTGTGCCACCTCGAATGAATTTACAACCGAGTCCTGATTTCTCTCATGTGGCCCTATTTAAATTGTCCCATTTTAAGTTGCGTGCTTAAGATGGCAAGATGCTTGCAAGTCCATTTTCAGGCCAAACACCCTACCATATAATTTCCATCTGCTCACTGGTTAATAGGGTAAGACCAGAGAGAACCCCACTATGAACTGTAACATAACTTGCTTTAGATGAGATACAGGCCATAATGCTGCAAGATTTGAACAGATGCAATGCCATGCAGGGTTTGCAGCTGTTGCGAGGCCTTAGAAAACCCACAGCTGTCCCATCTCTGTCTGAGTCCCCAAGTAAAAGGAGACTGAAAGACAGACGTGACTGATGAGGTGATGAAAACCCTAAAGAGGAGAGGATGAGGAGTATCACAGGTAGTGAAGTGCACCATTATAATACACATCTGTTTCTTTTCTGCACTCTCTGCACTCCAGAGGTACTGTCACTCAGTCAGTGTGGCTGCCTATAGATGGCGCTCAATTCATTTTGAAAAACACTGGCCTTTCTCATGGCTGTCTATCACAAAGTGCCACAGACTGCATGGTGGTGGGGATGAGCTGCAGAGAAAGGCACCCTTACCTGTCCTTGAGCCAGGCGACAGAGGGAGAAAAAAAGAGTAGATTCAGCATGTATGTACACTGTAGCTGGGAGCTATAAATCATGACCTTCTTCAATTTACACAGGAAGCATATTGATGGTTTCTTATCTCCTTCCCTCACTTTCACCTAGTTACATTGTCTAAGACAACACCACTCTGGGTAACCATGACTGACACTTTACAGCCTATTCCTCAGTGGACTCTCACCTCAGCCGCTGAATAATCCTCACATGAGGCAAAAGAAAGGAGTGTGAGTGTACGGTAGTAGTGTCAATACAAGGTTGCTCTAACAGTGTGATCATAGATTTTCTGAAAGAGGTAGGCAACAAGGTTGCCTGATTAACAGACCGCAGTGTGACAGTGTCAATGCCCCTTCTAAAGCACCGGCAGGCCCGACGACTGGTGACGATTTAAGGAGAATAAATCATGGTTTATAAGATGGAAAGTCACTCTGAGGACAGTGGGCCATGCCCTAAATCCCTGCTAAAAGACTGAAAACAGAGAAAAAAATACTCGCAATCCTACGAGGGAAGAGCTGCAATGATGAGAAGTGTATGAGACAAGTGATTATGTGTTTTCTTCTTTTACTTTCCTTGCAGTTTTTTTTCTTCAGTGTTTTTTTTAGCGGCCCTAAGCCTTGTGCATCCCTTTAAAAAAGTTGCTCTGGTGTTCTTAGAGGACAAAAATGCCTGTGTCAAAATGCTGTAATGGTTGGTGGATTTTAAATGGGTTTCAATGGGGACATTTTTGTCCTTGAGGGTGAGGCTGAGTGTCTGTAGTTTGGCTACACCATTAATTTGTTATTATTATTATTATTATTATTATTATTATTATTATTATTATTATTACTTATTATAGGAGCTGAGGTTGAACTTCCAAAATTCGAAAAGAAAACCTCACACTCTTGCCAAAATGTATGCCGTATGAATTAACACTACACTAACATACTGGTATTGCTGACGTACTGTGCAGAACAATCCACAAGTTAATACACAGTTGTTACTGCCAGCAATAATATGGAGTGGCGGGCGTAGCCGTGCCAAGAGAATAAATAAAAAAAAATGGAAAAGTGACAAGTCCATTTATTTGTTTAATTCAATCTTCTGTTGAGAGATGTTTTCACTGGACACCATAGTTGATTTTGTTTAAGGGAATGGTTTGTGGCTGATTAAACACAGACTTACTCCCCCAACCCCTAAAGTTGAAAGCCTAGTAAATTAAATGACTTCCACAGGATTGCACCACAAAGGAACAGAGTGAGTCAGATGTGCATTCAGCCAGTGTTGTAGCCAACACAAGGTCAAACGGGACATCATGTAGACAGCGAACCAACTGACAGTCGGGGCAGGAGGATGCCGTTACACCCCAAGGCACCCTCTTGCTAAAGTGCACACAGACAGATGCACACATGATTGGTCATGCTAGGAACCGTTTGACTGTACATTTCATATGCTGAGATCAGGACAAGGCTGTACTGTAACACTGATAGATGTGTCTAATGAAAGCATGAAGACAATTAGTACTCACTATTATTTTGTTGATAACCATTGAATAAAAAATGTTCGCCAAAACATTTGGATGATATGGAGTCGCAAAAAGTAACAGCTCAAGGTGGACAAAGGAACTATCAGCCTGTTCTGCTTTGGAGAGAATGACTTATTGTTGAAGGGAAAAACAAGACCTTTAAGTGTTTATGAAATCTTTACAGTATATAGAAATTTAATAACTAAATAATGTTTTTTGGAGTGTGTGTCAAACTGCAAATGTGATTTTAATTGAGTCTTTAATGTACTGTAGGTAATGTTAAAGCTCTGCATATTTTTTATGTTAGGGGAAAATTCCAATAAAATATATATTTTGTTACATTATATAGTGTCAGTATTATCATTGTAGGGTGAAAACATTAAAATTGTATTTACTTGCTAAAACCATCAGTATTGTTCCATACCAGGCTATATATATATTCCTTATTCGGTATATTCACATATTTTAGAGTTTATCAAACTGATGCTCAAAATTATTTATAGACTCAAAGATACAGTTTTGTTGAGGGTATCCATGGAGTCAATCATCACAAGGTACATCTATCCAAGCATCTTTGTAGATGCTGGGTGACAATCTACACAAAAAAGATCACAAAGGTCTTCCTCAGGACTGAGGGTTGGGTGGTTGAAACATTGTCACGTTCATGTAGAATAAACAAGATAGCAGTGTGGGATTTTATTTTTTGGTATCCATAAAGGATTTTGTTATTCTGAAAGAATTGTGATATATTATATAAGTTAACTTGGTCAGTAAATATGGTATAAACTAAATGTTTTTGAAGATAGATTTCTTCCCATGTTCGTTAGCTTGAAGGTATTCATGAAATAATTTGCAGTGATTACATAAACCATGTGATTTTATTGTCACTGTACATTCAGTGCACTCTTAGATCTGACTCACTCCAGAAAAAGCATATATTTACACATGGATACATTAGGCATGAACACAACAAACAAAACACAAGAAAATGTCACACAATACTGTCCAGTAAGACCCAGCTGTGGTTGGCTTTTTGCTTGTTAATCCCAAAAAATTGTTACATTTTTTTCTCAATGTCTCCCCAGGACTGTGTGTGCATAGTTACCCTGTCCTATTCCAAGCATAGGGTAAGTTTATAATTAAAATGAGCCAAAGCTCCCTTTTAAATTGATTCATATATCACAATTGCTAACATATTGCTTTTAAGGGGTGTAAACCTCTTGGGTAATCACATGTCTACGGTACATACACCTAGCAGGGTCCTTTATACTCCGCGGACCAGGGACGGCCAGGGAGGTTCCTCCATGTTTTATGTAAATCTCGTCATCTGAGTGCATGGAGATAAGTCCGCAAATGGAACAGCGAATAAGCAGCTTTCTCCTCCGAGGAATGTGTTCCCCAATTGCAGCAGGTTCATCTACATTTTTTTTAATACCCAGTCAGTGATGTCACTTTATTTCTGTGCCACTGATTCCCAAGAGGAACCCATGGCCCGTTTCCAAACCCAGTGTAATTTTCAAAATATGAATTGAGGTATAGGGTCTAGACTACTTCACTCGCTATACGTCCTGCTGTGCTGATAACCAAAATCGATGATAACATAGAGTGTGTGTTTCAGCATTAAGAGACACAAAGACACAGAAAGGAAAAAAAGATATCCCACCTTAGACCAAATATAACGGACTCACGACTCATTACAGTGATTTATATTAGGCAGCTATTCAGGTGGGCTCTAAATGTGTGTGTTGAAGTTGCTGATAAATCATGAGAAATTCATTAAATGGGCAAATAAAACAAACGATCATAGTTATATCAATGCACAGTATGGTGAAATATGCACAATACATTTGCAACGTACACCACTGTACAATATGTCCACATTGTAAACAAAGCACAACTAAATGTCTGATGCTCCACAACACAAGGGGTGGCCATATTTGCCTTGCATAGCCCAGTGATCGGTCTGTTATGAAACTATTACAGACCCCCATGAAATCGGCTTTGTAAAGGTTTAGACAAACCCTCCCCACTGTCAACCGAAATAAAATGTCTCTCGTCCCCAAGGTAGAGCCAAAGCAGAAATTTAATTGCTCCATTTCTATTGAGAATTTCAGCTAAGGAGACAATTAGAATTAATTGGATGTAGTAGAACCATTTTAGAACTCTGGAAATAAATTAAGCATTTTTCTTTTATTTTCTAATATTAATTTGAAAAGCAGGGAAAGTTGGGAAACAATTAACTACGATCAGTCTTCAAAGGTCACAGAGAAGGTACGTGTAGAGAAGTTATGGGCCAGAACGTGTTTATCAACACTTAAAACACTCTCCTTTAACCATGGTAATATGAAAAACATCACTTATTTTAGTTTCTTCTCATAGTTAGGCTACAGGGCGAGACTTCACACAGCAGCGTCTCTATTGACAAAGAAGCTGATGCTTGATCAATGCATATATCGACTGAACAAAAAAAAAGATCAAAGATTTTCACCACCATTGTAGGTTTAGAGGATGCTAAAAATGAAATGACGCACAGCTGGATGATTAGCAGAATGAAGGTACAACCATTAATAATATACTGTAAATAACATGCATCAGGCTCAAAATGCAGTTTTATCAGTTTTCCAAGTATTTGAAGACATTATGCTTTGGTTTGCTACTGTACAGCGGTAATACATCCCTTGTTTTCAATTGGGGATGGTTTAGCTGGTTACACATTTGGGGAAGTGTATCATGGGAATTGTATTCTCTACTGTATTGGGTTAGAATTATGTATGCATTACATTACAGTGAATCAATAGCCTCTGTTCCTGTGGGGATCATCAAGTATAGAAACTGGTGTAGTTACTGGTGGCTTGGCTTTATATTTTCTTCTCGTTTAGGCAGAAGCTAATGGCACTTTAAAACACTTTTAAGACACTACTGCTTTAAATTGTTGATAAGGGACAATATCCATCTCACTAAAATCCTAAGAGCAGCTGCTTATTGTATTATTTTGATCTTATGATAACATGTTTATAACTATTACATTATTCTGATTGCTTTGTGTGAATAATTTGGCAATTGGTTTACAATTGTTAGATATTACCCTATACAAGTTTACTATCACTTCTGGAGTATACAGATTTTGAAACTTAGTTAGAGCAACTCAGTGTCAGCATTTCTAGACATGAACATACAGTGTCCGTCTGAATGATTTGCACCTTCATTAAAGATAAAAGAGCAAAATAATTGTCGAAAAATACAGAACATCAGTGAGCCATAATCTGAGGTCTGATTCTTATTCTGTTTCAATTCAGAGTAATTCAAGTTATTCTCAGAAACACAAGTGTCATTATATCGTCGCACTCAAACATTTAAACCTGCAGTAAAGTGTAGCAAACAGTTTTAAAAGGCTGCCATCTTAGATTTTAACGATCAAGGAGACAAAGGGACTCAAAACCCTCAGTTTAAAAAAAAAATGCATTAGTTTTATTTGAACTTGCCATCTTGAAACTCAAATAGATCACAAGGATAATAAGGAGACATTATCTGTCAAACTTAAGCTGTGGCAGTTGTGTGTACTTGCATGCGAAAACGTCTATTGGCCGTTTATATACTTGCACATTTTGGCCTTGCTGATATAGTTTGAAAGGGGAGAGATCATGCCCAGTTTGAATCCATTCATAAAGATGTGGGGCCTTTGTTGAGTTTTTTTTTCTCACTTGAGTTATTTGGAAATCTTAATGCCCAGCGACAACAGAGTCAAAATGTCAAAATCTGCTCTCTCAGAGCCACAATATTTAACCTGTAGTCACACACTGAGAACAAAATATCGGATCATCAAAAAAGTGTTTAGATGCGATCATACAGACTTTGGTATCACACAAGACTTTGACGAAAAACAAAGGACTAATGTGATTAGCTGTGGAATTAACGCTATCAATATAGTGACACTTGTTTGAGCATACAACCTAAACAAAGGGGTGTGGATATGAGAAAAAGCAAAATCTATACAATATAATGCAATCTAATACCACACCATCACAAACTATGGACTCAAAAACAACAAGAGAGTTGAATCAGCACCTATGTGACACAAACTGAACATTATAAACTTTACAAAGGTAGTATTTATTGCAGGGCTATGAGGTTGCATTACACATCGTTTTAGATTGCATTAAATTGCATAGATGTTGCGGTTGTTGTACCTGTATTTAAATAAAATAAATATGTTTTAACAAGCCATAGTTTAAAATTCTCAGCACAGAATATTAGCTTATCATGTGTATTTTTCACAGTATGCTTAGTTGCCAATATTTGTGTATGACACTGAACACAGATAGAAGTAAAGAGTGAGGAGGGAGTTTAGTGTCCATAAGCAAAAACCACTGACTGAGACTCAGAGGCTACCAGACAGAGCTCGCTATTACAATACCCATTATTGCCACATTATTCATAGATGCTTAGTGCAAACTCTTTGTGAACTCTGATCACCAGCCAACCAATGTCCTTCTGTAAGCACCAAGTTGACTCTAACCGCTGAGTCAATGAAGCTACTAAGAGGTAAATACATTACGAGGAAATCGAGAGTCCTACAGACCCATGGCGGGTACCGCTTTCTTTGATGACGAATATAAGAATATGTCTAGCAATTCTCTCACCCCCCCTCCCAGTGCAATTTCACACAATATACAGTACACATATTATATGTAGACAAGTTAGAGACTATTGCTTTAACAACTGAGATTAGAAAATATGGAAGAAAGAACCAAAAACACATAATGTGGCTACGTAGCCGTACAGTTCTTCAGGACATTTATATTAACACACTTCCATTTTGAGATGAAAATAAGATTAGAAACAAATTCACAGAAGCTTCAGGTGATATAGAGCATTGGGTCTCTGGTTATAACAAGACCTCGGTTGCCTGATTTCTGTACACAACATCTTTATATACATCATCATGATCCCATGTCAATCAAGTTGATATTCACCCTTTTCAAAACTATTTCAAGTCCCCTTTTCTTTTATGTGTATTACCATTTAAAAGTGTTAACATGACTCAGTAGTCAAAGCTTCATCCTTTCACTGTCAATTGGAACACCACCTTTATTTTTTATGGGCTGACCCTTGCCTCCCATTGGGTGATGCTGCTGTCTGTCAAACATCTGGCCCAGGTGTCAAGCCTTGGCCTCCAACATCTCGAGGAATAGTTTGTGCATGGGGACTTTGCCCTGCATTTTGATGCTGTAGAAGTGCTGAACAGCCTTAGTGGCGGTCTGACGGAGCAGAGGCAGGGTCATTAGCAGCTTGCCTGCCCGTCGAGGGTCCTCTGGATGCTGGGAGCCCTCAAAGTCCTGCAGAGCCTCGTGGAGAGAATCCTGGAGCCTTTGGACGGCCTCAATATTTTCTATATGCATGGAGTCTGGAAGAAGAAGGGTGGTGGGGAAGGATGGAAGGAAAAAAGAAAATATTTTTATTATTCATAATTCAAAGCTATAACTATTAAATGATAAATGTATTAAATGAAAAGCAAACATTTTCTATTGATCTGCAGTTTGACAAATGCAACAACAACTTGGTGTTTTGCAGCAACATCAGCTGCCTTTAAATTCTGCAGCCTATCTTTGCAAACATGCAATTTTGGAGAAAGGTTTTCTCTTGGTAGTAGTTAATGACGCTCCTTAAATAAATGCCTATGCATGGCCAGGTCTCTAGGGAGAGCGAGGGAGAGGTACTGTAGGTCTGTATAAATATACGGTGGGACAGGAAAAAGATTCATTTCTTTGGGTATCATGGACCACATACATCCCCCCTGCTAATGAATTCAGATGGCTGCATTACTAGGATATCGTTCAGCTGAATGATGGCGGCAGATGGCCTTCATTTCCATAAGAAAGAGCAGTTGGCCCCCTTATGTATAGGATCTAAAATAAAACCAGTTGAGACTTATTAAAAACTGCTCTCTATGTACAAGTCTACAAGTTAGGGGGAAAAAACAGGCTTGTCCTCCAAAGGACAAGCTGACAGAGAGCGTTTTAATGGACAAGCAGTGGTTTGCTTTCAGCCAATTTCACTGCACAGACTTATAGTGTTGGGCCTAATCTGTGTATATCATATCCACAATACATTTACTGATAGATACAATTGTGCACGGCAAAATGGGAATTCAATTCAGTATTATAATTGAATCGAAGCAATGCATCTTGGTATATCTAAGAATAAGAGCGACTCGTCTCATCCTCAGTCCTAACGCACTGTATTACTGTAGCTAAACCAAATGTGGCTGCTGATTGAAGTGTGTGAGGGAATTAGATCAGCTCTGCTATGTGTCATGAAAGTTGTGGAGTGAAGTAAGACCGTGTATAAACATGTAAATGAGGCAGAAAAAAGGAAAGTACAAGGCTAATTATGTTCCTAACTGACTGATTAAGTCTCTTTTACCAGTCGCCTTCTGTGTAAATTGCATTTCTATCTTGGGAAATTAACTAGGCTATGTGGACCGCACATGTGTTCCAGCTCTCTTCATTTGAAACCTTCATGTTAATACTGATCTGATCCTCCTTTAGCTGTGTGAGCATATGTGTGTGTGTGTGTGTGTGTGTTTGTGTGTGTGTGTGTGTGTGTGTGTGTGTGTGTGTGTGTGTGTGTGTGTAAAGCAGAGAGAGAAATGGAGATGCAAAGAAAGAATATGTTTTCAAATGTGTGTCAGTGTGTGAGAAATGAGTGTAAAAGCACAGAGAGAGCGTTTTCCCCCCCGTGTGTGTGTGTGTGTACTTGTGTGCGTTGGAGGTGTTTAAGGGCGGAATGCAAAACTAACTTTGAAGAAACAATTTCCATGTAATCCGTCAGGAGCCTAGCGTCAATCCCGTCGATACTCCGCTAATTACAAAATCAATGGCCATGAATTTCCACAGCTGTCACACCCACAGGACCCCAGGAGCCGAAGCTGAGACTGTGTTCAAACGAGCCGAAGCTGCCCTTTCGCCCTCCCTGAGCTTCCCTCTCAACCCCTGCCTTCCTCTCTCACACTTCTCCCTTACCTTTACATCCCTGTCTTTCCATCAACCCCCCTTACCCTCCAACTCTCCCCTCCAATTTATCCTCCCCTCTTTCCACCCTCCCATGGAGAGTTTGTCATCAGAAGACTAAAGATCTGGGCTCAGCATTTTTCATTTTTCAGTCAGGCAGGAGAAAAGACTCCTAACAGGCATTGATTAGTGGGGGACAGGCCTGGTCTCATGAAAAGCAAACTGTCGATACGGGCGCAGCATCTTCACATTGGAACAAACGAGGCCCGTCGCTCCCCAACGCTCATTCCACTCCACTTAACACATTTTATTGACAGCCCCTGTTTTCCTAATGAAATGCTAAATATATCTCCCTCGGCTGTGGCGCGCTGGCAGCCACTGTTATAGAGATGGAGAGAATGAGAGCACAATGTGACAGACACACACACACACACACACACACACACACACACACACACACACACACACATACAAATTAAAATATAGAAGCGCACCCACACACACACACACACACACACATAGGGAGTGTTGAATTAAACGACCATGCTCCTGACCTTTTCGTCCCCTCTTATCAGGTATCCTTCAGCGTGGAAGTGATCGGCTCACCAGATATAGACAATCACTTGACATTTTTTTGCTTTATTTCTTTGTTTGGTTTAATTAAATGCCAGCTATCTAGATTTATGTAAGATTTAACGCAGAGATGTACCTTCATGTCAAGCTCATGGCACCTTTGCGTTTGCAGAGAAAAATAAGGAGATAATAATAGGATATTTGCAATAAAAATACAAGTTATTGATGCTACAAAATATCACTTTTGTTTAGCCAAGTGCCTAAACCAAAAGTAATCTAATGTACACAGTCTTTGTTTTACAGTGTAAGCCCTGAAATATCTACTACAGTATGCTTCCTTTCATTTTCACTTTAAGAAGCTTTAAAGTTGAAAAAAACCCAAGAAAATCCAAGACTCCATCAAATTAAAGTAGGCCTATTGTTAATGTCTTTCCACATTTCCCCAAAACTCAAAAGGTATTTGGTATATTTGGAAACTTTGGTAGATCTACTATAATTATTATATAAATAAAGTTATATTGTTTGGCTGCACTGCATCAGTTTATAGCGACCAACAGTGGGATTGAGGAGGCTAAATATACCCGAGTTGGCGAGGGCGATGGCTTTGAGCGTGACGAACTCTTCCTTCTCCATGCGCAGCTTCTTGTAGCGTCGGACGAGCGGCAGGATGGCGACGTGCAGGTCCAGTAGGCCTGAGATCCTCGCCTGCTCCTCGTCCACCACGTAGTCCTCTGCGTACACAATCTCGTCTTCGCAGGGCAGCGAGCGAAACACGATGCTCAGCACCAGGATCTCCATCCAAGCACTCTGCAGTAGACTCATCTGGTCTGCCAGCGAGAGAGTGGAAAAACCTGCATAATTGAAAAGAAAATGGGTTCTTTTTTTGAGATTTTCTTTCCAGGTATTGCTGCACTCACACTGTATAACCACATGACAAATCACGAGATCAACCCATTAACCTCACTGCACTGTAATTGGCCGACTCAAGTCCTCAATGTGTTTTATGGGCTGTGTTTGCAGCCCTGTATAATCCGCGGAGAAGTCCAACTTGAAACAGAGGCCGATGACTGTATGTGGGGGCTTAAGGGAAGAATATAAATCAGTCAAGTATGGAGGCCTTTGAAACCTGAGCTAGGGCTGCTACAACCGCAAGACGCCGCTTAGTGAGGACAAATCCACTTTTAAACCTAACCATCTCTTATTCTTGTCATGGCACTAAAGAAAGAACATAAAATGAATTCTGAAATCAAACTGACTAAATGAATGGGTTGAAATCAAAGTGGCCTCAGTCACTTACAGTAATCATTGTTTCTGGTTTGTGTCACCATCTGTCATAATATGAAGTTATCCATCATATAATTTGTAAAACTCTCCTCAAATAGAGCGGATTTCATCTCTAAAACATTTTTGATGTTTGCCTTCATCGGGGTCGTTTCTTAGTCATGTGAACTTTCAAGGAGTGTGGAATTTATAAAGGCACTTTAAGCCTGAAAGGGTTAAACAAGCAACTATATGTGATGCAATTTTTGTAGAATTTAGTGGACTACATTTGTTTAAAAAACAAACAAATCTTAAAAAACTAATTTCAGCTAAAGGAGGGATTTGTTGAAGTCAAAAAGCGATGGTAGAGATTCGAGTATGCTGTGTTTTGAAAGGGTATAGATTTTCCTTTTTTGTACTGAAAATGAAGATTTAACTTTTATCTATCCATTGTGGATTTAGCTTAATACTGTAAAGATAGTTGTAATTTAAAAAAAGAAATCCTAACTTCCACTTATTAGCTTTTCCTTAAAGTTTTCCACTGTAGCTCACAACCTGCATCAGTGGAGGAGTTTGCTCAGTTGCCTTGAATGATGTACTGGTTGTAATGTTAGGTATATCTTATTTCATTCATTTCTATTTCTCTTGTAAAGTAACTGTAGAGTCTTTTGAGCGGTTGCATAATGGCTCCAACAGTAACTAATGGATGAACTATATACAAAGAAACTTCAGATACCACCCTGATGAAGGCAAGATGGCGGAAAATTTTTGAGTAATAAAGCACCGTGTATTTAAGACGAGCGTTTTTGGTCGTACGCACACACTGATCTGCATCTTGTGTGTGCGCTCTCAAAATTAGAGCTGGTTATAACATAAAGTCATAAACATAATTGCTGGAATTCTTTTTAAATTAACTGCATTATTATTATAATTATTACAGAGGGACATAATGGTATTATGATGGGAAAGATTTTCAATCAAGGTAAGACAAAACAAAAACATATTCCACCTGATAGATACTTTCTTGATCCTTTTGTCTCATGTGTTCAACCTTCTGCACTCGAGGAAACAATCCATCCAAGATCTTGAGGTCGACCCGTCAACTCTCTTCTCTAACATTCGCACACACCACATCAAACAGATGGACATCTGAAAGGACCTCAAGCGCCACAATACCTTTCACTACTCTATAGTGAATGGGAAGGTGATTGGGGGTATTGACCAGGGCGTTGAACCCACCACTCTGCTTACTTAAATCTGAGGTTGTATGGATGGGAATGGGGCAGGTTGACTTAAAAGAGGTCCTTCCGATGGTTCTTATCAAGCAAATAGAGAAACGACGGGGTGAGAGAGAATGAGGGAGAGAGAAAAGAGTGCTGGGGGTGTCATTGATTAGTAGATTGTAATCAGTCCACCAAATGCGCAAGGGGGATCGATCCAAGCCTCAGATCTGACAAACAGACAGTTGATGGAGGACATCCAGTACACGTTTAGTGGGGGGGTGGAGGGACTACAGGATCACTGAATGTACATACTGTAGGCTGCACCAGGAACTCATGAATTTACTCTCCATCCCCAAAAGACAAGAAAACGAATGGCTTTAATCCAGTAAGGTGTATTTAGAATAATGAGGGAGGATCAATGAGTCTAACATAATACATGTGTGGACAAAGTGAGTGAGAAAAACTGATGTAAAGGAGCAATGATTTAGACAAAAAATAATGCTTATTACTAGTGTGTAATACATCAAAGCTCTTATTTGGTTCACCCACCCAAAAAATCATTAAAAGATCGGTTTTATACCACCTTCTTTTAACATTTCTTTACACATTTTGTGAAAGAAGTGCACCATTTTTAGCTGTCTCATTCTTTTCTTCATCATTCTTTTCTATTCCCCAGCCTGTGTGTTTTTTTTTCTCCACTCAATTTACTGAAGCGGTGCAGTGACTTCTTGGCTCCCCGGGGGTCGCCCCCAAGCTTCAGGTGTGCCGCCCGGAGGTGGCTGAGTTAAGTGTCGCTGTGGAGGGTGATTCCCCCTGATGAAATATCAATATTTCACCCTACTGATTTACTGCCATTTGACCAAACATGACACATTATTGAGCAAACTGGGAATGTCTCTGTCTCTGCTGTTTTCTCCCCGTGATGACAAAAAGCATGAACAAGGGATGCCACAGGTTTCCACTACACTATAAGGAAAGGAATTATCATCTAGCATTCTGCCCTACAACGGCAGACAGCAGTGAAGGAGAAATTAAGGAAAAATAGTTTAACGTTTACAGGCTGCCAGGAAAACTGCATTGAAAGGTTGTAATGCTTTAATTTTATACCTTTTAATGCTGATTAGTCCACCTAATTAAATCATAGGCTATAAAGGATACTTAAAAAAAATGCAGATACTGCACTCTGCCTTTGGATGAAATCGAAATAAAAATCAATCTATAGTTTAATACATTTAAATATGGGATTTAAAGGCAACTTAAACACACCAAATTATGTGAATTCACTAAAGTCAAAAGCTGAGATGGTTACTGACACTCTGCTAAGCTAACGTTATCTTTTAGTCAAACTAGCTTAGGTTAGCTGTAGCTACTGCCTTATTTAGCTAGTGTATGTTGGATAACAAACTGAATGAACAAAATATTGGTTTAACCGATCATTTTCAGTTAAAGAGAAAGTGGGGTAAGTAAATGTAGCTAGATAGTTGCTCACCAGCTATCATATAGCTCAATAGCTCTCTTGCTTTAGCTGTCTAGTTGGCTGTTTCATTGTGACAGAGCCCGTAGATTTTCTTTTTTTTTTTTTTTTTACAGAAATGCATTTCAATGGGATGATGTTTGTTATACAGTTAAACCGAGTCTTTCTATAAATTACATTCATATACTTATTTGCAACAGCACATTTCGAAAATAATAAAATAAAAGTTTTGTCACTTTGATTACATTCTATCAATCTAATGAGTAAATGTTAATTTACGTATTTGCCAGGTTGCAAAAAGCTATCACTCCTATGGCAACTAATGCAGGATAACACTTTTTATCATTATTATTATTATTATTATTATTATGTTCAGTCACTCATAAGTCGTAAGGGAAATATTGTGGTCTTGCTTAAATATTGAAAAAATTAACTTAAAGCATGAAGCACGATGTGTTTACTTTATTATCATTTGACCAAAGTCACGATCTTCCCCCAACCTTAATAACCAAATGGTTGTTATTGTTTGTCTTTGTAACACTGAATTAAGTGATGGTGAATCAAATTTGGGATTTAATTCTACTTACTAGGACTGTAAATCTACATGTAACAGCCTATGATGTTACAGGTCATACTAAATCACTGTACCATATGATTTAACAGTATATCATGCGTCTATTTCTATAAGGTACCAATCCTCAGCATACCGTGGGATATTAGTGATTGTTTGCACAAAAGAAGAGAGCTATGGCTATGCAACAGTACAGTACAGGTACAGATCAGATAAGTAATTGAATCCCTATTCAGTACAATGAAGATACTGAGTGGTTGGCAGTGAAGCTTGAAGCTGTCATTGAGAGCTAGGTCTAAAACAGACAGCAGTTCACTCTCTATTCATTTAGTATCATTACAGGCCTCCTAAGAGCCCTAATGGGCCTAATAAAAAGACAGAGGTAATAATGAGACTAGAGGGCCCTATATGAGCAGGAAGAGTAGGAGGGGGAGAGCCAGGGGAACACGCGAACAAGGAAGCCACAGAGTGTGTGTGAAAGATATGATGGTAGAGAGAGTCTGTGTGTGTGAGTGGCAGAGAAAAAGAGAGGAAAGAGGAAGAAAGCAATGCTAAACTGAATGAACACTAAATACCAAAGGGCGCTGAATGCTGTTGCCTGGAATACACATCTACACATGTTGTGTGCACTAACATGATGGTGTGTGTGTGTGTGTGTTAACAGCTGCACAAATTAGTGGTCACCTCTGACCTCCTGCTGCTATTCTGTTTCCATTTTCACGACAGTGTTTGCAACATCCAATCAATGGCTGCCTTGTGATGACTTACAGCCTTCCTCTCAAACATGTTTTTTATTTGGTGCATATATTTGCTTTCATATTTAAAGTAAACTTGTGCACATTAAATCACATCATAATAAGTTGCCTTTAGCCCGGCTTTTCAAATTCACAAATAAGCAAGCCTTCAAAATGACAACATGTAACAGAAAACCTATTTAACGTGGCATGTTTCCTCCCAGGTCTCCACATCTGGATGTTGAAGGACTTTTACATTAATGGAGCGATCTGCAGTAATGACTCTTATTACCTCATCGTTAAGGCCATTTGCACAGTGGGCTATGAGTGTAATGATGGGAGTGGACTGTTAAACTGTAGGGACCCCTTTTGTCTTAATCGTTACTTGGCGACACTCTGACCTGGTGGCCCCGGGTAAAATGTCCCAAGAGTGTCGCATGCCCCTTTAATAACTCTGTCAGGTCTAGATTTAGATCTACATAGCATACAAGATCAATAGTTATACATAGAAAATGGAACAGAAATTGAGGTCCAAAAATACAACGGCAGATTTCTTGAATTAATTTCTGCTCGCCTGTAGCTATGACGTTGTTAAAGAATTGGATTTGGGATCTCTCTCTGAAAAATAGACCTGAATTAGATTTTTTTTAAAAGCCAGTTAAAAAAAAGATGTGTCAAGATGTTTGATGAAAAAGAGAAAAGACTTCCTTTTGTCCCTGTTAAAGCATCTTGCCGTGGTGAGACAGCACCCTTGCCTTGGACCCCAGCGTCCCTCCAAAGCCAAACAGCTCCCCTGTGTCTTTGTAAAGTCAATCCTCTGAGGTTCCCAGGACAGGTTTGGTATCAACACATTGATTATCATACCATATTGATATCATTATCAATGAAATATCTTTGGGTTTTGTACTGTTGGTGGGACAAAACCAAGGCATTTGAAGATGTTACTTTGTACTCTAAAATTGTGATGGGAATTGATTGAGAAAATAATTAGCAGTTAATTGATGATGAAACGTGTGTCCTGCAGCACTAAATTGCAATATAAAAGTGATGAATTGGCCACATGTGCAATATTGCACAAACTATACTTGACTGGATCAATGAGATGTATCTACTTCGAGTCTAACCTGTGCTTCTTTTAAACATACGGAGGCCCAAAGTGTATGTTTCAACTGAGATAAAAAGAGAACATTTGCATAACAAGTCTTATTTAAGAATCTGTCAACAAGGAGCAGGTAAATCCATCAGTATTCCCCTAAATAAATCAATTTTACTGTGTCTCCTTAAGTAAGTAAGAGGATTGCTTTCTTTAAGTCTGGGATTGAAATGGAATACATTGACATAGGGGTGGACCCCTTCCAGACTCTCCCACCCTACCCAGTCAAATCAAAGGTTTCAGCTGCTCTTTATTGATTAGATTTTAGAATATGGGACTAGCTTCTCCCTAAGGTGCAGATGAGTAGCAGATGTTAATTATCCTGTGTGTCTGTGTGTGTGTGTGTATATGTGTTTTTGTGTGTCTGTGTGTGCGTGTCTGTGTGTATTTGTGAGTGAATGTGTGTGTGTGTGTATTTGTGTGTGTCTGTGTGTGTGTGTATGAGTGAGTGTGTGTGTGTGTGTGTATGAGTGAGTGTGTGTGTGTGTGTGTGTGTGTGTGTGTGTGCGCGTGTGTGTGGGGGGTAATGTATGTGCAACAGTCAGTAAACTACTTCAGTAAGCTTATACTGTATCGTTCCAGCAAATAAAAGTACAAATGTGGGCTACTTCATTGTCAACAGCTCACACTACCTTATACACTACAATACATGTTTTTAAATTTCATGAACCAAAACAGCTGGTCAGATAATCATAGTTCTATTTCTTATATCATACAGTAATTTTGTCTATATTATATATATATATATATATATATATATATATATATATATATATATATATATATATATATATTTAAAAAAATACATGATTGTATTTTGTTTTTAATCTATTTTTGGCAAAACACAGGAAAAAAAGTAAATATGAAGTGCTTAAAATTGTTATATTAAGAAATGAAAAGAATCTGAAAACCATATCCCAGACAACACATTCATCCATTAGCAGTCATGTCTCTCTACCTGGGATATGTTTTGCCCAGCCGATGATGACCACCAGTTCGCGGTCGGCCAAGTCGCACAGCGTGGTCAGGGCCTTGATGTCTCCGTCGGGCATGGTGGGGTCAGGCATGGCATAGATTTTCTCTGGCTCCACTACCAACAGATGGGAAACGATCTTCGTCACTGAAAGAGGGGAGGACGGACGCAGAGATGGAGAGAGAAATGAGAGATGGATTGTGAAACAATTTTAGGCGACAGCATATACAGTTAAAAAAAGAAGAAAATAACAGGAATGTAGGCTGGATTACACTGGGGCACAGAAATGACACAACAAATAAATGAATAAATAATACATAGCAAAAGTGTTAATTCAAAATATAGTCTTGTGTCATAATGTCATAATATATGGTGAAGTCAAAAAAGTGGCAGGTTGAGGTTGGCCGGGTCATGAATCAGACTATAGCACATCTGAACACAGTTCAAATTGTTTCCCCCGACAGTGAAATCCAATGTACAAAAATTGTGAATGTAAATTGTAAAATGAATATATTTCTAATAGCACTACTCCAAGTCCCAACATTTCTATAAATGCCCCAAGTTTTGAAATGGCTGCTTTGATATAAAAATAAATGTAATGTTAAGGTGCCTCCTTTAACATTAACACTCAGCACTCAGCTAAGTGAGAGAGAAAAAAAACAACAAAAAAACTGTGACTCACATGGCTTTTTAGCTGGAGGAGGGATGCCGAGGCCGAGGTAGGCGCTGTTTTCCGCGTCCAACCTCCGTTTGTACTTCTGTCTCCCCCCTCTCACCCGGTCCAGACGTACACCTGCAAAAAATATTACACATGTATAAATGGCAGCTACACCAAAGAAATGTTAAAGCTTTTAACATGATAAAAGACTATTTGCATATACTGTATATTGCTGAGTCATTTTTTACATTCATTATAAAACTGAGGAGTATTTCTTCAGTATCATATACAGCTGTTTTTCTAGTTATAGCACGTTAAGGAAGCCTTTAGTAGTATTTTATTTAAGCAATATTAAACGAAAGGGTTCGATTTAACGTCATTATTGGCACGGCAGTGATGCGTCTAGGACCGAGGTGCTTTCATTTATTACATGAATACAAATATTTTTAAACAGTTTTTTAATTCAACTCCGTAGTGTTGACAGAAATGGCAGAGTGATATTTTAAGTGATGCGCCAGGTGTGCTCAAATGGCTCTGGGTGTGCTGTCATGCTGATTTGAGCATGTTCTAAATGTCTAGTGACCAATCGGATTGTCTGGTCGGATCTACTTGTGGTATAATCCTGTATGTAAGTAAGTAATTATATATGCATATACTGTAACTGGGACTACTGTTTTTGTCTTTTCTTTTCAACCTTTTAACTGAAAGAGTTCAATACCTCCTTGTTGCAGATGGAAGAGTGTAAGTATCTAGTTAGTATACAAACTGACATATCAGGGATTATCTTGAAAGCCATCTCAAAGGACACAGGCTACATCAGATGCACCGTATGTGCTGGATTTACACCCTTGTATTAAAAGTTGTTTGAGCATTGAGGGAGAGCAAACAGATTTTACATGGTCAAGTGGAATTGAGTCGTGTGAGATTTCCCAGTGACTCGTATACATTTCTTTGATTCCCCTGGAAACAAAAGAATCCGATTAGGATGGTCTTTCAATTTCCTGACACCGACTATCCACTAACCTAATTACCCACCGTGCCCAGAGGGAGCTGATTCTTCCCAGCAAACACAGTGAGATCATTTTATGCCTGGCAGATTGAAGCTAAATCGAGAGTCCCTCTCCTAACACAGCTTTCCATTTGTACGCCTTAAAGTAATCAATAAGGCTTGCAAACAGACTTCTTGTTCTTTGAACACATGTGGATGCGGTTTTAATTAGTCAGTTAGGCAGCTTGGAACTGGGTTTGCGATAGATGGAGCTTTAGTAGTTGTTTCTACCATTACTCTTGGTTAAGGTAAATTTAAAATTATAAATTGTGCTTCAGGAAACTGTACACATGTACTCCAGATATTAAATCAATTCAATAGCTTCTCTCTATTTAATGACACACACACAGGCCTAATAAAGGGACATGCAGTTAGTAAAGGCTTTCACAACAGTAAGCTTGTGTAATGCAAAAACGTATCAAGCAGGTGTATACCCTAAATTGGCATACACTTGTCAGACTAACTGACAGCAAATTGTTGCTGCTTTTGTCCCTGACATCTACCACCATCTTCACATGCATGCACACACACACACACACACACACACACACACACACACACACAGCCCGCACGCACGCATGCACGCACGCACACACACACACACACACACACACACACACACACACACACACACACACACGCACACACACACTGTTTTCCCTGCTGCAGGCTGCAGGGTCATGTGGCTGTGACAAGCGACAAGTGACCAAACAGCCGGAGTTAGAATTCCAAGATCCGCGGGGGCTGTTTGAACTGGAACATCCAACTGGCCCATAATTAATAGACGCTGACAAGAATTAAGAGCTCAGCGCTAACCAGTTTCAGTTTACAGCTTAGCGGCGCTGCAAACGGCAGAGACCCAAGGCAGAAGGGCAGAGAGAATAACAGAGAGGAAAAAAAGGGTTAGATAATGTTTAAGAATGGCAGGGTCATAAGACAGAACAAGCTGCTGTTTTTGGCTGAATGTATCAGTTTTCTGCAAGATCTCTGTTTTTCTTTCTCTCACTTTCCTGTCTGTCTGTCTTTTTTTTTTCTCTCCCTTTCAGCATCGGGTGTACATCTCCCTCCCTGACAGCCCTTCCTGTCCCAGCGAGCGCCTGATCCGACCAGTGCGGGATTATCTCCTCCCCATGTGATAGGGCACAGTACTGAGAATCTGACCACAACAAGACAGCTGGATGAGGCCCCTTGTGGAGGGCTGGGGGTGGGCGGGTGGGGGTTTGTGTCATCGTCAGCACCACATTCCACACCTCAGGCCCAAAACCACACCAGCCAGCATGCTTCAAGACAAATCGGGTCCAGAGGAGAGCTTGTGTTTTGGTAGTGAGAGAGCCTGGGACATGGGGGCAACAGTTCATCTTTAAAGCATCCAGATCCATTTTTTACGGTTGCTAGCCCTAACGTGTGGCAGCCAAAGTATGGATGCAGGGGTAGAAGTCTGTGTGCTGAATGTTATGAGCTTGGTAAGATCATACAGTACAGTATGCTTATAACTGAGACGGCCTAAGGCACAAAGATACTAGCTGACAGTCCATTCTTGTTCTGCGTGTGTGTACATGAGTGGGGAAAGACGATGATGCATGTTTGCATAGGAGCAATCTTTATGGCCACCTGACGCCAGCTTCCCTTTCACATTCAATATCTTTATTGACTTGTGCAGCCTTAAAGCACATTCCCAATAGAAGCGGCTTTGTTTTCCTTTATGTGGCGGCCGCTGTGCGTGTGTTTGTGTCATGTGGATTAATTTCATTCTTTTAATGTGTTTAATAGGCTATTTATTCTTTATTTTGATTCCTATTCTTTTCAGATTTTATGTCTACATAAAAAAAAACAATTATAAAATCATACAGCTAGGTTTATAGCGATGATTTTAGGTATACTTAAATTCCACCAACACAAACACTAAAAAAAGTCACTAAATCGTAATTGTTAAATTTTAATTTAATAATAATAACTTTATTTTTTTCTGTTAAATGTAATCACATTTTCTGTAAATCTCATTAAAAAAAGACCCAACATGGTCTAAGTGTGCCTTCTCTATGCTGCCAGGAACAACATTCTGGTGTGGAAATAATGAATCCGTTATTTATTTATCTTCTGGTTGTTGAGTCTAAAGATACTATAATCACCATATGTGATACACACCATATGTAACTTTTTGTTAAAATATAGCATGTAACTCCCTCACAAAGTACAGGCAGCATGACTTCAGTGTCCTCAATGGCTACAGGCCTGCACACTGTATTAATGACCCTAGAAAAATACAGAACAAATCAAACATGGATAGAAATGATAGAAATTAAGTGAATAATGCTGCTCCTAAAATAAAAAAAATAAAAACTGAGAAAAAGTCCCAAACAAAAACTATCACAAAGTATATCTTTGTGACATTTGTTCATATTATGAAGGTCTATAGAGAACAGATTTCATCACACAAATGTGTGTTTGGTTTATACAGAGTGTATCAAGCTTGTGCGTTCCTAAATGAACATGTGCTTGTGTGTGTGTGTGTGTGTGTGTGTGTGTGTGTGTGTTATGTTTATGTTATCTCATGCACTATTTTCAGCCGCTCACCTGTCGGAGGCACTTCTTTCTAGAGAATGTGTCAGAATTGGCTGGCTGGCTAACACTGCCAAAGGGAGATTACGAGCTCCCTATTTTAGCTGGGAAAAATCAGAGGGATGCAGCGTGCGCCCCCTCCTACACAGTCGCTTACCCTTTACAGGGCATATGGACCTTGGCCTTCCAGAGCTACTTCTGAGGGTCGAGTCTGCGAGCCTGTGAAAAGCTAAAGACATCGGACAGCTTTTGTTTGATTGTAGAGAGAGAGGGAGGATAGAGGAAAATGGGCACAGGACAAGGGGAGGAGGAGGGGGTGTATCAGGATAGCGTCCCACCTGCTCTAAACCCCAATGGGCTGACAAGACAAAACAGGAGTTGTTTTCCCATAACCGTGCACTGGCATCGCTCTCTTTATCATGTTTTACACTTTTTATAAATCTGAGCCGGCGTGTCTGCAAGGGGTATTACTGTGTATTACAGAGCCGCGCTGACCACAAATGTGCCTGTAATTGAAAACATCTGCGTGGCTGGAGATGGCCGGGTCGATTCAGGATCTCCGATGTGTTGGTGTAGCAGGCGTTCGGTCTCTGGTGTTTGCACAAATTGCTGTGTGTTGGAGTGGGTAAAAGAAAAAGAACATAGAGAGAGAAGGGTGCCAAGAGGAAACATGGACCTCAAGGTCCAATCCCATGTCACTTGTCAAGGGTGATATACATTTGGCATGTGCGTACATGAATGTGTGTGCTGAGAGTCGAGTGTGTGTATCGGAGGGTTGTAAAGAGGTCAGCGCTTCGCTAAATCCCCTTCTTCAGAGGAACACGTGTTAGCCTCCGTGTCTGATCTATCACCTGCCAGACAGTGAGGACAGGCCAGTGCGGAGCCTCTGGGTGGGCGCTGACTCTCAGCTGCAGTCTGCCAGCTACTCTGACACCCTAAAAAGCAAACAAGGCCCCACACATGGCCTGTTAGATAGACAAGTTTGCCGTACAAGACAAATTCAAGTGGCAAGGGGTCAGAGGCCATTTTGTCTTTACAGTTTAACTGCCTTCAATAGACAGACGTAGAGCAACACAGGTGAAACTGAATCTGGTTTTGTATGCTGTGCAGATGTATCGGCTAAGACTTTAAAGGCACCCATACAGTATAGATTTTTGCTATATCTTTATTTTGATGATGTAATCTTAGTGTATAGCTTGGTTTCTGATCTAAGCCTATTGATTGGAAAAGGGACCTGACAGTCTGTGATATTGGATATGGCTTTACTAATCTTTTGTGTATGTGGCTGGAGGAAAATAAGGCTGTAACGTTATCCCGGTAGCCACGTTCGCTCAGGAAAGACTGCTGATCCCTATCTGTGGTCGGGCGAGGGCGAGACAGCGGTGTAGGTTGCCAAAATAGTCTGGCAGCTTGTATTTATCCACCACGTTACTGTACCGTGGTGTCAGAAAATCCCCACAAGCAAAGAATACACCACAGAAACGCCGAGCTAACACGGAAAGCATGGACTTCAGAAGAACAAAGGCTCAAGTGTCTTTTATTGAAATCGTTAAAATGTTCATTCATGGCAGAAATTCTGTAAACCTACCAGGGTTGTACACTTCTATTTCAATAGGACATACTTTTTAAACATCCTAACTTGCTAACATGATGATGTGATTTCTTAGATTACGAAGAATTTGTTGCAGCACTAAAACAAAAAGTTTAAAAATAAACCTTCCATCTTCACAAGAAAATACCAGGAGTGACTCAACACACAAAGTAAAAAAGAAAAATCAAATTAATTCCAGAAAATTCTTTCATAATTTAACATTATACAGTAATGCTAAAGGGTTATTAGTCCTGCTATAAGCTGCAGGCAGTGACTCCTGGCAGTAGTGACTGACACCATACCTTCCGCGAGTTGTAATTACGTGAGAATTTTTCCATTGGACCTGTGACCTTTTATCAGCCTCAGCTGGACATTTAAGGGGTCACTGAGCTAGGCTGGTTTCCTCAAACAGACGCCTGCAGCTACCTTCCACGCAGCTCATCCAGGCGCTCTGCAGAGGCACAGCAGTAAAGCCGGATCTGGAAAGAAGCCTGGCATCTACAATATTTTTTTCCAAGAGTCTCTTTGATTTCTTTCTCTCACACACAAGATGATTAATTCATTTCTTGTCACAAAAACGGCTTACTCATATCCAAACTCACGTAATGTGCACCCACACAGAGAACATGCATCATACAATACATAATGGTTAACCCCTCATCACTAAATCACTAATTCACTGGCTCATTTTGCTTCCCCTACTGCTTACGAAACAGGTGATTTGTTTTGACCGACAGTGGACTCCAAACACACCTGAAGCCACCAAACTGGGCTTGAGAACTGAAGTCGGCTGATTAGCGGCAGGTGTTACAGGGAGGAGGGGTTTCCCCTGCCCACCAACGGTGCTGGTGTATAACTGTGGCAGCTGGCACTTTATAATTCGGGATGGCATGCTTAGAGCGGAGCTTAGGAGGGTCCTGGTGGAAATATTAGACACTTTTAGAATGACTGGTCACATAAGTTCTTTCAACATCTTCTGCAGTGCAAAGCAGTTCTTAGGATATTGCCGCACTGTAACTAGTTAAAACATAACTTTGGGATGTTGTGAGCATGGGAAGATTGTAATGTGAGCATTGGTAATACGAATTCATGAGGTAATAACTCTAACATGATAACATTTTGGTCAATAGTATGCCAATATATAGTAAATAATACTTAATAATACTTATAATTTATATAGTATAATAGTATGGTATGCCAATAGCTGTAAAATAGACAATTTTAAGGGGTTTGCAATGCAACATGTGGCGATCATGTAATGCAGATCTCTTAAGACTAGTTTGTTTCTTACATGAATCCTGCATTCATATTTGTGATTATTCCTTTTCCATGACCAGCCCTGTGCCACTCGTTACATGGTGATCTCATTACATGAAGTAGGGCAAGCCGCTGTCCCCCACTGATTCCATGATCAAAGCCCCCCCATGTCTGTAAGAGGCTGTGTGGCACTATGCTACGATTAAATGTTTTAATTGAATGCCATCACTTTCAGAGAATAACCTACTGTGCCACATGTCGCGGTGGCTGTGATGCCACGTCTCAGGAGCAGCAGGCAGTGGAGGCTACAGATTCCCCCTCTCTCACACACACACACACACACACACACACACACACACACACACACCGACTGTCCACATCAACGGCTTAGCTCGGCCCGCCACAGACAATACCCCACCGTTTTCCTCTAAGCATGCGCTAATAGTTTCAGCTTTATTTCTGAAGCAACTTTGTTTTTTCTGGCCGAGAGTCAATGCCTCAGCGTGAGATATTTGGGCCGGGATGAAGACATCAAGAGTGGGCGCATGTATAAATAGTGTGTTAATGGCAATAAAATGAATGATCCTTCATTCTGAGATGAACAAACACAGCATACATAGTGAAGTTGTATTAGTGGCAGTGAACCAAGAGCCTGACATACAATCTTGTGTTACCAGAACAGATTGCAGTTAACTGCTCCTAGCTTCTATTATGAGTTGTGTTTGGTGCTGGCAGAACACAACAAAATGGTATGACCATGGTTTATTTTAGGAAATGATGACTGTTGAGTCTATAAACAGATTTTTTTGAACGCTCCTTTTAACATTAGGATATATATTATACAATCAGTGTAGATGGCAGTGGACTGAACTCTGAACTTAACATGGTGTAATCTGTCTTAAAACTGGGATATAATGTTGTACTTAGTGGAGTTTCATGCTGGTCCTAACACTGTGAAGGGATGTTAATAATATCAGAGCTCAAATAATGTTCTGTTGAATAAGTATTAAAAAACATAGACACTAATCTGAAGCTATCATTTGTCAACTAAATTCTAAGTGTTGGTTTGGTGGATGGAGACCAGTCCCGTATAAAGTATTTGAAAGCAATACTTGAGTAAAACTACAAGTATCTTACCAGAAAATGACTTTGGTAGAAGTTAAAGTCAACTTTTAGAATATTACTTGAGTAAAAGTCTTAAAGTATCTGATATTTACTGTACTTGAGTATCAAAAGTAATTTTCTGAAATAAAATGTACTTAACTATTAAGTACAGAAAAACTTTGATAATGAACTCTATTGTGGCTTCCTTACAGTAAAGCATAACATTCAGGGTTTCCACACTTTCTTAAACATCAAACTCAAAGTCTGACATCAACAAAGACAAAAACAGAATTTTAAGTTTTTGTTCACTCCAACGTATGAAAACATTTCTTGTTAGTAACGAGTAACGAAGACGCTGAGGGGAAATGTAGTGGAGTGAAAGTGAAAGTTACCAATAATATAAATAACGAAGTAAATTACAGATACGTGAAAATTCTACTTAAGTACAGTAACAAAGTATTTGTACTTCGTTACATTACAACACTGATGGAGACAATCATGCCCGTCCCCCTGTCCCACAATGTACCCATAGATGTAAGATCACTGCGTTACTTTGATACTGAAGAAAACTTGAAAAACATGATAATTCTCCCACAAGTTTTTTATACAGAGTGCCTTTTTTCTATAATTTTTCTATACATTTTTAAAGTTGATTGTGCACTAAGGGTTTTAAAGTACCTCAAACAATTCCATGAGTTATGTGTTACAGCCACTGCTGCTGCTCCTGCAAGCGGGCCAAATCAAACTATATTAACTAACCTTCCGTTGTTTTTCACCTCACACAGTATCTCTGCCTCCGTATCTCCCTCGGCACCTCACAGTTTGGAAACCCCTGATCTAAAGTAACTAAAACCCAAGGGAGTAAAAGTGTGCCAGTGAAATACATGGCATGAAATTCAACAAATAAATTATACATAATTCTCCCATGCTTTCACACGGCATATATATATATATATATATATCTGTCCAAAAAATCTGTCCAAAAAGGTGTACAGTGAAGTCCCAATTCAGCATTAGGTATTATAATACTCTCTACAAAAGCATAACTAAGAGCTAGACTCTATGCATCAGGGTGGAATAGCTCTTCTAGCTAAACAAACAAATGCAAAAAAACAAACACATAACAACCCTCTTTCCTTTGAAAAAAAGAAAAATCTTTCGGTTAGATTTTCCCTCTGTACTCCCAAAGGTCGCTCACTGGAGGAGAAACAACACATGCAGGAAGTGAGGTGGGATGTTCGGAAAGCATTTAACGGATCAATATGCCAGGCCAGAGAGAGGAAGGGAGACAGACAGACAGAGAGGGAGAGAGAGGCTGAGGGAGAGAGACACCCAGAGCCCAGGGGAGAGGGAAGTCTTAGGAGAACAGCCTGTGCTTTTCAAGAGTACTGTTACACTTCTCAGTCAGTCTTGAACATCCAACTCAGCAGTTTCTTTCCTACCCGTCTGAGTTAAACGCAGAGAGGCTCAACAGTGTGAGGAGAGGTAAGCAAGGCTTGTGGGTGATGTCACTGGTGTCTCCCGGAGGACAAAGCTGGCTTTAATATCTCACAATATCACTGACCCTTCTTCTAGCCCCCAGTAAGACTGTCAGACTGTGTTACAGTCACGATCAACTGTCTATGTTCAACATTTTGATATTTACTCCCAAAGCTCAGCAATCCACTTTATAACCCTAAACAATAAGCTTTTCATATTCATATGTCATTGATCAACTCTTCATGAGCTAAAAACACTTGTTTTAAGTTTGGTCACAAAATCTCAATGGCATCTAATAGGTTTATTAAAATATATATATATTATAATATGGCTGATCATAAGGCTTTTGGTCCCATATAGGACAGCTTAATTCTACTATAACTATAATACAAAACAGAAATCAGAAGAATGGCAGTAAGATTTCCGTTTAAAAACAATATTTATTTTGCCTTTTCAATGCTACTTTTATCATAATTTTCTTAAATAGTTGAGACCAATAAGTCCTGTTTAAAATCTCACCAGGGCTGCAGCTAACAATTATTTTAATTATTGATTAATTTAAAGTGTCACAAATTAGGGAAAGAATGCTTCCCATTTATTCAGGGTGCAGGCAATTGTTCTTGTTTGAATGATATAACAGAGAACAGCAACAATACTTCACATTTGAGAAGATGGAACCAGATTTTTGGTCAATGTTCGATATTAGGTTGTAGACTGCATTTCTGTTGATTGATACGTCCATGATCTGTTTCAGCCCTATATCTCTTAAATTATATCTGAAGTAGAATTAAGTAAGAAGAAGAACACAAAAAATGACCAGGTAATAAAATCAGTACTCACCTTCTTTTAACATGCCAACTTTAAGACATTTCATGAAGCGGCACGCCTGGCACGACTTGCGTCTCCTTTTGGTGATCTCACATTCATTGGTGGCTGGACAGCTGTATTCAATATTCCCTATAGAAGATTAGACAAACATGATGTCATTAATCAGCAATTAGGAGGAATTTGTTTTAGAATATTTTCATAGAAAAGGAGACCAAATCAGAAAGAGTAAAGAACAGGCACAGAATGACAGTTAAAGACAACACACACACACACACACACACACACACACACACACACACACACACACACACACACACACACACACACACACACACACACACACACACACACACACACACACACACACACACACACACACACACACACCTGTACCAAGGTGACCCCGTGTGACGCTCCTGAAGGAGAGGAGGGTTTAGTGGCAGTTTGATGGGACATGTAAAAAGCACCTCCCCGCCCTGGAGTCCCACCCCCATTTTGATTCACAGATAAATTGGCTTCATTAATGCAGAGCGTCCTCTCTGCAACGCTCACCCGACCCCTTCCAGTCCATCCTTCTTCACCTAAAGGATGATGGGGAAGCTGCCCTCCCTCAACAACACAGGGGTTAAGAGACAGGCGCGCAGCTGAGCGCTCTGCATAATGCTCTCCGGTAAAAACCAAGAGCTGTTGTTAGACTCGCCAATCTAAGGCTTCCATATCATGCAGCAAAACTCAATGTATTATTCAAGTCCTTCTTGATATTTGTTGGCTCACTATGGAAATAATTTGTATGCAATTTAATCAATTGGGTCCAAAAAAAGCCAGAAATGCAGACATATTAAATCGGCTGTCATGTAACCGCTGCCTGTTTTTATCACTAGGTTTTGGTTAACAATTATTTTTAAGGATCATTACATGTCACTTCAAAAGTTGACGTGACCCCAAGAATCCAATGACAAATCCTCTATCCCAAGTATCCGAATCCCTTGATTGAGTGTTTAAACAATGTCCCCTAAGTCCAGAGATGTATTAATGGTACCTAAAAACAGCAAACCAGGTGTTATCTGTTGCAGTCCTGCCAAAGCTGCCCCCCAAAACACACACACACACACACACACACACACACACACACACACACACACACACACACACACACAATCCCCTGTTGGTCAAAGGGAAGGTGCCAACATTTGTCAGGATCTCTGGCATCGATGGTGCCAGCAGGGTCATATGCACAGTGAGGGGGCCGGGGCACCATGCCATGATGTTGGCAGAGGCTGCTGCTGGTTTCAGGGTGGGTAAAGTCTTTTAAACTGACAGGCGTTATAGGGAAAATACAGTACAGTGCTCATGTGTGTACCAATTCTATACTACAAACGTATTGTATACAGCATGTACTTCATACTAATTGTCATATTATACTGTTTGTGCAGTTAAAATACAACAATTCAATGACTTTGTCTCAAATTAATACTACAACTTATTCTAAACAGGTTTTAAACATGTACTATGTTCACACAGGAAACGTGAAAAATGTAAATGAACTAGCCTATACACAAAAGTATGCATACTAAAAGAAAACTTGATTTTTTTTAGGGTACTGTTGATGTACACTAACTGATGCACACAAGAGAGATGTTGGAAAACAAAAAATGTGTATTCATTTTTTTTTAAACGTTCTGTTTGTAAAGTTTGACTGGCAACGGCATTTCATAGTCACAGTTTGACTGATGGCACAGGTATTGCTTTCGGTCAAAGACGGTAATAAGTAATAAGTTATGTAAAGCACTTTGAATTACCCTGTTCTTGAAATGTGCTATATAAATAAAGCTGCCTAATCTTGCCTAAAGTATTCTTTTGTGACAAGAAATGAATGTACTGCAAAAACAGACAATCACTATATAGTACATGCTGTCTACGATTAGTATGTAGAATGGAATTTGGGTATTATTTTGTACTAGCAGAAAATAATGCAATACGTGTACTGACGAACATCAATCTTTGAAATGCCATTGTCAATTAACTTCCCAAGGAGAAACAAATGATTTTCTAAAGATTAAATGCTACATTTTTAATATCTAGTGTTCATCAACATTAAGGCTCTGATTAAGGCTCTGTCCTAAATCACTCCCTATATACTATATAGTGCACTTTATCTAATGTCCACCATTTGTTCAAATTCCGTGTGAAATTTTCAAAAGTAGTGTCCATGGTATGGACAATCCCACAAAGCAATGCATCACATTTTACTGTTGTTGTGAAACACTACTGTACATCTGTCAATAATGATGCAAAAATGATGATGATCCGAGCCCGAAATCTCAATTTACCTCTCACTAGAGAAACTACCTAAGTGTCTAATATACAGAGAATATAGTGAATGGGCCGACTTAGATTATCATACTTCTTTTTTCACCTTGTTTATCTTCTTCTTCTTTCATAGTCTTTTTATTCATGAACATTATTCTTACAAAAACATCATTTTTTTTATGCTGCACCAGAGTTGCCCTCTGGGGACAATAAGGTCACATTCAATATATCATTTTATAATTATTAAAGGAAACATTTTATACCTGAATGGATCCAAAATAACCTGTGTGTGTGTGTGTGTGTGTGTGTGTGTGTGTGTCATCATTGTGTGTGTATGTTGGGGGGGTTGCATTAGGGGTCCACAATAGTCTTACATTGCCTGCCTCTAAAAGCTCACTGTCGGCATACCCTCTTAGTTAATCAGGTCTTGTGTCCACCTTTATTTCTCAAAGGACATTTCAGCCACTCTAATATCCTTCCTTAACCTCTCTTATTTTCCCTCTAAATTTTGATATATGATTATGCCATGCTATTATCCACGCACTCATCTCCACTCAAGCTGGACCTCTCCTTGTCCTCCTCCTTTACCGAGGCCGGGACCCCCCTTCCTGATTACCATTCCATTAAAGTGACTTCTCTGTTCAGTGAATGACCACGTCCCTTGTCCCTTGTCCCTCTGCCTTTTATTTGGAGGACTTCTCAGCGTCTCTCTCCCCTTCCACTGTTATTACCCCGATAACACGTGCCTCAGCTTCTAATTGGCCCCCCCATCTCCTCCCTGTTGGGTGTGGGATGGAGGGGCCAGGGGGCAAAGAACAGATCCGCACCTCCCTCCCTCCTTTCTTGACTTTCTCCCAATGAAATGCCTGGTTCTTAATTACAGTCACCCAACACTGATTGTTATTGACTGAAAGTGCCGCGGCTCAGGACGAATGACGGACAGATTAGGTTCATTATGGGCCTGTCCTCAAGGAAGGAGAGTGAGAAGAAGAAGAAGAAGAGAGGGGGATCTCTGCAAAACACACAAAGTCATGCATGGAAACTATTTACAGTCCTTCACTGGTTTGCTGGTTGGACTGAGACACATGCAGCCTTTAATTGACCAAAATAAGCTAGAAAGTAAAGCTTTTACAGTCTAACTGGTATATACATTTTTAGCAGCATTATGTTTACATTGCAACATGTTGAATGAATCCCTTCAACACACCGACTTCAGCCAGTAGGCTAATCAGGTAGCTTAAATCCGCCAGAAGACAGTGAGTGGCTTTAAGAAAATGTTGTCTGCTGTCTGTCAACCTTTCATAAACACATACATCTAGCAGCAATGTTTATTAGAAGACACATTTTTGTTGTCTCCACTTTTCTTAGTTATTGCTTGTTTTGTAAATCAATACAGACGGACACACATCATATTATTATCCTTGACATTTATTTCTGTTTTAGCAAAAGTACAAACCAGTGAGTATCAGGAGTATCTGTGCAGCAGGCTGGGTAATAACGTTAGACTTGGTCAACATGAATTGAAGTCACTATTTTATACTTGTGTTGTCTAATAGCAGAAACAGAAAGGTATAACACCTGTAAAGTGTGTTGGGACAGTGAAACATTAAAAGGGATTACAGAGAGAAAGTAACCAGCTATGTTTAATAAATCAGCCACATTCAACTTATGTTTGCAGTAATGCACTACTGTGTTTTTTTGTGCCAACTACCAATACAATTATATAGGTAAATGAAGAAGATGTTAAACTGTTTTGTATTGCTCCAGTAATTCAGAAGGTTTTGGACGAATCAAATTTATCTTCTCACTAACCTGCTGTCTAGTTCCATGTCTACAGACAACAAATCCTGCAAATAAAATTCAAAATTCTGCATCTCAGTTCACAGCATATCCTCTCTGTCCAAGTGATTATTCTGGAACAGCTTTCACACATGGCAATGTCGATGCCATGCGTACAATTCACATGCAAACGCATCTAAAAATCCCAACCCAGAGCAGATTTACAGTCTGGGCCTAATGCCTGCTGTAGACGATCGTAATCACTACCTTGTTTGAGTCCAATAAGAGCAGACGGTTGGATACCAGCACTGAGAAACACATAACAATGGATTCCCCATCAGGTCAATATGTTTTCCTGGCAATCACAAATGGTGGTAAAGATAGTAAAAACTATTTAGAATCATCATGAAAATATAGACACGTGTGTTATAATACACCTTGGTTAATGGGCTAACACTTTCTGAGCAGAACATTCAACCACCTGGGAAATTACAGAAAATATGATTTTTCTCAGGTTTAACTGGGAGTGTATAGACATTGGAGATGAGCTCAGGTGAGCCAGTGAAAGTTGTAAGAAGAAGTGGGAAATACCTTGTATCGTCCTTTTGAAAAAGGCTTTGCACGCCTCACAGGAGGCCACCCCGTAGTGGTACCCTGAAGCAATGTCACCACACACCAGGCACAGCCTCTTGGGAATGGCATTGAGCATGTACTCGCACTTGATCGGCGAGTCGTCCGCCACAACGCCGGAGCACTCCTCGTAGCGGCGTAGACAGGCGGCGGCGCCACCACCAAGCATGCCTGGGTTGAACATTGGCGGGGAGTCCATTGCGTGTGAGTGTCTGCTGCTGCCGTTAATGTAGCCGCTGGCGTCAGAGTTGCCGCTGGGACTGTGGTGACTGCCGGTGTCTACTAGTGAGGAGGATGGACTGGAAGGCTCGGTTTTGACGTAAGAACCACAGCTGGAGGATAGATGTCGGTCCTCAGAGGGCATTCTGGTTAGCAACCTGGATAAACACACACAAGGCGAGAGCTATGGTCAATTTTGGTAACTGAATTTACAGAAAATATAGTACAAACTGGGGAGCAACAGAGCTAATTCATTGAGAAGAAACATTGTTCTTGGCCAATAACGGACATCTTTAAAAATTCTTCTTAATTCTTTAAGGACTCCGTTAGTCCAAAGGTGGGAGAAAATTCCCTAATTTTTCTTAACTAGTCAGGATCATGCCATCTTTTAATTAAAGTAAAACAAATACTGGAGGGATAGGGCTTTCAAACATCAGCGATATGAAAATGGAGCCTGTTTACCTCACATGCAAATAAGCACTGATTTTCTAGAGAACTGAGACACAAAGAACCGTTTGTGAAACTTACTTATACATTAGAAAACTACAGTATCACTGAAATGATCACCACTAACAAGTGTTACAAGAAGCACTGAGCATTGCTTTCTTCCCTCATCTCCTGATCATTCTGCGAGAAATTCATCAGCTGTGATGGAACACGACAGTCCGTCTGAGTTTGACAGATTATGTTACCGGCACAACCATTTATGTGTTGGAATGCCAAGTGATATACTACAGCAGCTTATTTCTCTCAGGCAAAATGGTAACTAACAACCATGTCAACAGATGCCCCATACATCTTGCAAACAATGCCCACAATTGGTCGGCTGCCAGAAGTAAATGAATGAATGCAACTTCAGAAGGCTGTTAATGGACAGAGAGAGGTGTTACACTCAGCATATGGAGGATCATGGGTAATACATGACCCAATCAATAGTCCCGGTTAGTTTGCCAAAGGATGGTGCTCGGTTACGGTGGACTTAAGTGAGAGGTTGGAGAGGCTGAGGAAGAGGCACTGACTTGGGATTATGTTCCCTGATGGCAAACTTCATTATAAAGTTTGGGAAAAGGCAGAGTTAATGGAAAATGTAACTTCTGTACACACAACAGACTTACAAAACACAACTGTTGCCAGATAATTACCAAATATGATCAGATGTGATCAAAAACAAAAGGTTTCTTGAGGACTTCTTGCATTGCAACAAATAAAATATAACTTTGACTAATCTTTGAAACTGCATGTTTTGCTATAACAACTGGAGTTGTATTTTAGAAAAGGGAGGTTTAAAATGACAGACTTTTTTAGTTGAGCTTCAATTGGACACAGTTCTTTATTTGCCACGAGAAGTACTTTCTGAAAAATGTCTTTTAAATTAATGAGGGCTGGGCACTTGTACGTGCATGACACAATAAATAGCAGTGAATACTAAGGCTATTGTTGGACAATAATTTCTCTTTAGGGCAGTGTAGCATCTGTATGTTGTTGTACTTGCAGTAGCTTAAATAACATCCTCTCAAACCAAGCATGAAACAAGGCTTGGATCTGTTTAAGAACCGCTGGCTCTGTCTATCAGAGTTGGTGCTGATCTTACACAGCTTAAGCTCTACATGCTTGTGAGTTTTAAATATTGGACGAGAACAGTGGAAAGCCATGTTAAGAACGTCTGAAACTAACAAAAAGCTAATGTTGACCAGATTCCTCTGAACATGTTGCCTTTTTTCTTTCTTCTGGATTTTCAAATTTAAAGTTGTTGTGGTTAGGCATGTATTTTCCCTCAGTGTTTATAAAGCCATGAAGTCATCAGGCCCTGATAACATGAAACCTCTCTTTTAACTGCTAACGGGTAGCGGGTGGAGGGAGGAGGAGGAGATAGCCTCTACCCCTGGGCCCAGATCAGATCTATTGATCCTCTGCTTCCTTCCTGTTCCAGATGAGCCATGAAAAAATAAACCCTCCTCTTACGGGTCCCAGACATTCCTTATGCATTTTTAATCAGTCAGGACTGTTAACATAGTGTGAGATGGAGCGATACAACATTATGTTAGTCTTCATTCTGAAGCTATTGCGGTTTATAAAAGATTCACAGGGCACACGTTAAATCTGGTTAGCAATCAGCATGCATGCACCTATAGTCAATTGGAAGGTATATTTTCTCCCATCTGAGGGAATTGGAGAGAGCAGCGTGGTAACAGTTAATACATCATCGCAGCCAGATAGGGGGATTCCCTATGGAATAGTACATTGTGGCATATGTAAAAAGTAGTTCATTCCCCACTTAGCACACAGTAACGCTGGGGAGATGTTTTTTGTTAGGTTTAATGGAAATTTCTAATGGGTCCTTTCAAATCTGTCGAAATGAAATAATGGCACGAGCCACCAATCCGTGCGGACAGAAATAGCTTCATAGTTTCATAATTTGGTTTCTTCCTCTTATTATAAAGACATAGAGTTTTCTAAGCGCAGCCTGACTCTCCTCCACCTGCCCCGCTCCCTTGGCAACACACACTCAAACACGCACAAACGCATTGCACCTACAGTAATATCTAATGGGGTGTGTTTGCTCCGCCGCGCAGAAAAATGGTACAAACCAAGCAGAGAAGCAAGACTCATCAGACAGACGTGAAGGTCACCTGCCTTCTCTGCTCTGCTGTTCTTAGAGGCCAAGATGCTCCCACAATGGACGCCAGACACAAGTTTCAGTGTGTCTACCCCGCTGAAGAAAGACAGCGTCTAGACACGACTTCATGGACAAAACTACAGTAGAGAGCTGTCCATAATGCTTAATATGACCGAGACGCTGCCTAAAATGCTGAACACGCTCAGATCAGTGACCAATTCTTTTTTTAGTTTGGAGCAAAAGCGTGAAGGGTGTAACATATTCCAGCAGAGCAGCTTAAAATCTCAAATGTTTATGTTTGCATATGTGTGTGTGTGTGTGTGTGTGTGTGTGTGTGTGTGTATTTTGGCATGCCTCCTCATGCTGGCAGTGTTTCAGATCCCCTGCTTCCCTACATATACATCCTGAATCCATCCACCTCTTCTCTAAACCATGAAATATGTTTTCCAGCCTTCCGAATTTTGGCACAGTCATTTTTTACCAGCAGTCAAAAATAAAAAATAAATTCTAAAATGCATAATCAAAGCAATTCTCCACAATGACCTCATGCTAACCTCCTCATATGTAAAGGGTTAAAAATCAAACTTTCCATATTTGACTATGTATTTTCCCACTTAGGGGAAATATTGTTGTTAAGCTAGTAGCAAAGAACACAGCGTAAATCATGGTGCTGAACACACAGCCTAACATGGAAGCGCAGAAGGACAGAGGCAAGGAGCCATGCATGAAATTAGTTCATTAATCTTTCTATGATAGGCTGTCCTTGTTTGGGGCAAACTCTATCAGCCTTAAACTGAGGGCCCCTTCCTGCCTGACACATAGATTACACTGTTAGTCCGCGGCAGGGGTGTCTGGGAAATGAATGGTCATGCGAGCGGGAAAATGGGGTAGCGTGTGTCGCCCAAGTGTTAAGTAGTAACAACAACGTGCGTGTGACATAGCGTTGGCACAAATGAAGTTCATCAAAAAATGTGTGCGTTCTAAAATTTAAATGCATTTATGCGCTACTGCGAATAATTTAGTTGGTTTATGGAGAAAAGACATCAAATACATTTTTAAAGAACATTTTACGGTTACAATAGAAACAACATTTATTAAAATCTGCAAGCTGTGCATGTCTTCTCTTTATCTTAAACAGTTTGCTCAAACCTTACAGCTTCAGTTAACACCTAAATCACAGACTCTCAGCCATAAACTTAAATATTACATATACAATTCTAGTTACTACCTATCAAGTCTGAATTGTTGCATCAATACATATACCTCCTTAAGTTCTCTTACAGGTCTGCTTGATGAGATGATGCATTTACTGTCTTCGCCTCTAAACTGTTTAATTAATCGGCATTTAAAAGACTTATTTACCGTTATTATGGACTGAGGTAATTGCCCTTTAAACAAAATGTTAATATCTTGCCTCTTTGTGGAAGGTTGTGCCTTCAGCATATGTTTTACATATTTATATAATGTGCATTTTATTAGGCTTTATGTATCTTATGTTCAAGTCTGTGTGCATTTAATTTTTGTCTGGCTGTAAGACAGGGAAAATAAAGTTTAGGGCTGCAACTGAAGATTATTTTCATTTGCAATTGTAATATTGTAATATTCAATGTCATGATGCTGGAACCACTAAATGATTTGCCATTTTTACTTTAAAAAATCCTTAAATGATTTTCTAATTGTTTGAGCTATAATAACGTTAAAGCTAAAGTTTGAATTTCATGCTTTCATTGTGAAGGACTGAATTTTCTGCTGTAATTATTCTAAACAAACTTCATGGTTGAAATCTCTGAGAATAAGTTAGTGGACTTTTTTTTACTACAGATTTGTGTCTGGAAAGTGGAGAAAGAATCTCCAGTGCTCTTTATAAATTTTGTTTTGAAAACCACTGTACAACAGTTTTACATTCTTACAAATATCATACCTTTAATAGTTACCACTCCTGACCAAACAAGTCCCAGTACTACTTTTGTACTGCATGGCAGATGTACTTTGCACACAAACACACACACACACACACACACACACACACACACACACACACACACACACACACACACCTTCCAACATATGGCCTCTTCAATGTCACTGCCACGAGGAGAGATTGCATAGATTTCCCACATGGATGATGTCTCCTTACCTGGAGTATCAACCCCCCCATCTACATACACGTACACCACCTCCAGGAAATTGCTCTCCCTGCAAAGTCAAACACACCCCTAACTGCCTTTTAAAAAGAGACAGAAGAAAGAGGTTATGGGGGAGAAAGAATAAACGAGCAGAGACTTAAGCCGTCATTGGGAATCAGAGGGGGACTCATGAGGGACAGTTCCAATATTGATTTCATAAATAAACAGAGATGGCCATCGATCCTAATGTTATTTTGCATTTCAATTACTGCCCAGAAACATAACCTTCAAACGTCTGCTTCTCCACAGTAATAACATCCACTGATAATCACAAGCGAGTCTTGTCCGGCGCAAATTGGCTTCGTTCGTCTCTCTCTCTCTCTCTCTCTCTCTCTCTCTCTCTCTCCCCCAAATGTGTAAATGACACAACTTTGCATTTGCCTAATGGTATTAGGGCATGGGCTGAATTTCAAGTGAGACTCAAGCTGATACAGTAAGCGCTCTGGTCAATTGACACAATGCAAATTAACGTGGTGAAGAGGAATTAAGTTCACAATGTGAGACCTCGTGAAGCTACGATGAGGCCCATTAAATTAAACATGCTGGCTGACCCACACCATGCTTCTTGTTCTGTGTGTGTGTGTGTGTGTGTGTGTGTGTGTGTGTGTGTGTTAATGTTACTTGATCAATATAACAAACTCATTCTAAGAGGTCCTCTCTGCTGCTTGCATTCAGCCTGAGCACATGAAAGCCACATTAATGTTTTGATTGAAAAGCGGCTGCAAAAAAAGCTTCCATCTACATCCTGATTAATTCAGAGTCCTTGACAGGCTGCCTAAAGGATATATCTACATCACGAGGGGGGTCATGACATGTAATGAAGTTATTTCTTCTCTCATGCCGTCACACAGAGCTGGGCTGTACCCTCATATGCAGCAGCCATCGCCATTAATAAACACGTCAGGCTAAACACTTTTGAATTGTTTTTATCTGTGGTCATTTTTGCTGAAACTGCTTCCTGCATCCGTCAGTGGGTTCGTTTGGCTTCCCAGTCAATTTTACTGGTCCCATTAGCCAACAAAACTTGAATATGGGTGACAGTGACAGTGTTACTTAAAGTGCAGTGATAGCTGTTTGCATGCAGTGTAGAAGTGTGTGCTGGAAGCAGCCAAATTTGTCCACTCACTACAGTGATTAAGCAGAATGTAAGACACTGGCCCTCACAAGTAACAAAACAACATTTATAGCAATGTTACCAAGACTTAAAATTCAATTTATTATTTCTGACACTTAAATACTTTTGAAGAACACATAGAAGCAGCGATAAGACCCGAAATCTATCAGTAACATATTCAATATAATTTCATAATATCTGATGTTTTTTGGGGGAAGTTTTATATCATGGCAGTTTCCAGTTAAAAATCTCCACTTTGGCCCAACATAATACTGTACACTATATGTCACTAATCAACTCCACAAAATGTGCTCATGCACAGGGCTGAAATATTCTGCTGTAATTTAATTAAGCCAAACTTTTTCCGATACTACATTTAAAAATATTTATATCTTATTAGTCACAGATTAGTCAAAGTTATATCTTATTTGTCAAAGAAAAAAAAACAAATAAAATAAAAGTATATTTAATATCAACTTTGTAATCTCTTCTTTATGAAATGGAATTATGCGGGGGTTATTTTTTAAGATATTAATGACACTGACAAATGAAAACACTACATTATAAGCACAATATGACAATGTGCATACACTAGTGTAATAGATGCAGATGCAACGCATGATAAGATGATTCTCTTAACAGACACAGTCAGGTGTTTCCATGATATGGCAGCGCTAAAATTAGATCCCAGGTCAGTGTGTGATTCTTTGGTCTCATCCTTATGTGCACGCATGTGTGTATGTGTCTATGATTGTGTCTGTGTGTGTGTTTGAATACGTTTGACTGCTTGTGTTTATGCATTTCTGTTTGCTTATGAAGGGCACCTACAGGAACAGCAGATGGAATAAGAGAGAAATGGATCTGATTTATTAGAGCAAACTGAACATAAACAACATTTAAACTTTAAGTGTAAATGATGCCATTGTCAAAACTGCCACGGCTAATCACAGAGACATAATTAGGCTTGACCATTTTAAAATCAACAACTGCTTGTTAAACATTTATATAATAGAATAATGTGTCTTGGTTTCAGAAGGTATAAAATTGTTGAAATTAGTGTCGACCATGAAAAAAACATTTATAAGCAGAAGGATTTTTTTCTCTGCCCAGAATTTTCAAATCATGTCATCTGACTGAAAAAGTGGAGAAGAATAACTGAAGAGACAGATTTTAATAGATTACACAGTTTAATGGACTCTGGTCCAGTTGGTATTGTGGCTCCACACAAATTTGCTTAAAATTTGGTTCAAGAAACATCAAAACGGTCCTCATGTGAATATTTTAAGATTAAATCATAAATCCCAACACTAAATCAGCATATATTTACATGCATGTACAATAACATTTTTCAATTATTTTTTGTGCAGAGGAAACACTGTGGAAAAAAACATCTCTGAACTGTAAGAGTCAATAAGGATCTATACAGATATATGTGTGCATATACATTTAAATATTTCTATAATGTAATATGCCTGATAAGCTAATATTAGTTTGTTAGTAGAATAGCATATTTGCCTCCTCAGCAGAGACGTGGCGTGAGAGTCGGACACAGCAGTCGTGCAACCTCTCACCTCTGGCCAGTAGGTTGGTCGTCAGGCCAAAAGGCCATTAAGGGATTATTAATAGCATTCCCTGAAGCCAGACCTTACTAAGCATGGCTTTATGTGACACTACAGGCACATATTTACTGTGTGCAAATACATGAGCAACTACAATTACTTCTAGGTGGTAAGCTGTATGACCTTAACAATACTTACAGGCAAAGTTACTTTTTAGAATCATTTATATCACATATTGTAGCTTCTGTTACCATACCTTTTTGCTAAAAAGAGTTTTTGCTACTACTGTATAGAATACAAACTGCACGTTTTCTACAGTTTATAGTACGGTCAGGGTATTTTTAAAAAAAAAGCCTTATCATTGTTTGCTCTCCTTAAATAATATAATCAACATAGCAGTTAAACTAATTCCCTTAGAAAATGCAGTATTAATCCGAGGAAGTACTCAGTTAGGCTAGTAGTATACAAGTGTTAACATGTAATAAAACATATAATAACTTAAATACCAGTTTTAATTGAATGGATGTGTACTAAATACAGTTCTACAGATTCTGGAAAGTGATGACTGTGCGAAAAAAGAGCTCAGGGGTTGTGGAGTTTTTTCAACTGCACTGCAATCTGCACAGGAATTACAATATCGAATGTCAAAGGCTTAAAAGACAATACATGAAACCGATCTATTTAAACACATTAAAAAGACATGAAACCCTGATCTGTTACTTTTATGTGAGATATCAAAACAACTGACAAATTCTCTAAACACTTGTGGTTAAACATTACACTCCCGGAACTATTTCTCTGTCCACTAACAAATTAGTGTGCTTAATTTGACTGTAGTAATTAAATTATATCTATGTACTTTATTTAATGGACCTTACATTGTATACTGCACATTTCACTGCACTGTTTAAACTGTTGTCAACACTTTTTTTTATTACTTGTCATTTTGTGTGCCAGTACAAATCTAAAATACAAAATAAAAATGAATGTAAAAAATTTACAAGAAGTACATTTTTCAATGTAGCATGAGAAGTGTATAAAAGCTACAACCACTTTTAAATAATTGTTACTAATCCCCTTTATAGTAGTAAGAGCAGTTACATTTGAATGCAAATATAATTTTATCTTGCTAAACAAATACAGGCTGATGTTATTTCACTTGTATGAGTTTTAGTTTAACATTACAGAAGATCTTGTGGACAGTTTGAAATATTCCCAATCATAGTTCTGTAGAAAGTGCTAAGCAGGTTAAACCTTTCCAATCCCATCTACAGTTTAACATTAAGAGGATCCCAGTAAAAAGAAGAGCTTCTTTCTAGGAATGCAAGGAGTGTAGTCATGAAATTTAAAAGGACTGGTGCTTCATTTGAGATGCCAGAGTTTGACTACTGTAGAACAAGCTGCTTTATTCCTGCACTACATGCACAATGACAATATGCTTATACACTTTAATGTTATTCAAATATAATTCTATAATTCAAATTATTTCCATGATTTAAATATAAGCAGCAAAATAAAAAAAGTAAAGTGCAAAATCACAAACAACAGCAAAGTGCTCAGAGCTGTAACCAAACACAGGCAGGCCCGTCGAATATACTCTTATCTGCCTCAAGAACACACTCTCACTCAGACTAGGCAACAGTAAAGTCACAGTCTTCTGTCCCTGGGACACCGCCGGACATCGGCTGCTGCCAGAGGATAGTTGTCTGGATATCGTCCGCATTAATCTGCCCCTGGCTCTTCCCTGTGGCGGAGGTTAAACCCTGGATTCGGATGCAGGGCTAGACAGCTGTAGGGCAACCTCCCGAGCTGGACTCCCCACGGGCTACTCTACTGCTACCGCAGCCTCACTGACACTACTGAGCTCTGCCGTCCCGTACATGGGGGGGTGAGTTAACACGAGGAACTCCCTGGCTTTTGAAATACTTTACTTTATGCATGAGATTTGTTTCACAAATGATTTAAACAGACTTTTATGATTTTTTTCTCTCCTTTTTGATAAAAGTAGAGCAAAGAAGTAAATGAAATTCTGTCACCAAGAATGGAAGCAACAGTAGGGATGAAACAGAGAAGAGAAAAAAGATGCACCTACTGGTTGTGGTAGCAGAGAGGATCAGGGATGCACAATTCGGAAACATCCATCAGTCCACGTTAAGCATTCCAGGTGTTGCAATAAAAAAACAGATAAACAAACAGCTGGGGAAAAGCTGGAGGAGGAAATCAGTTCCTAAGTCTCCACATATCTTGATGAAATGTTGGTCAGGTGTTCCTGGGTGTCGTCTCCCCTCCCTCCCCCCTGTTCAACACACACACAATTAAAAACAAAAAAACCTTCTGCCCGACAAACTCCAGTCTGCACAGGTGCTGCACACTCAGGCTCAGGAGTATGTGTGGAGAGAGGAAAATTAGTGGTGATATAGAGAGGAGGAAAAACGTGAGGTAAAAATGATGAGAGGAAACAGGAAGTAAGTGTAGAGAAGAGAAGACAGAATAAAGATCAGGGTAGTGATGGATAGAGAAAGAGAGAATAAAAGGCAGACAGATGGATGATGAGCAGCAGTGGTGAGAGCGCACTCAGGCTGAGTAAGTCAGTGAGAGGATTGAGTCTCCATTGAAGTCATGGGGGCTCTTTAAGAGCAGGAAGGAGTGGTTTGGTGCATATGGAGCAGCTGGCATTGGTCGGTTTCAGGAAGGCTGTCCTGAGAGCAGCCAATGGGGATGAAAGAGTACTGAGGTGGGACGGGCTAATGAACGACCAGTCGGTGTCCAGTCATTCACAAGGGAGCGCTGCAAAACACAGACACACGCAGACCCCCCCCCCAAGATAGATATAGTTAAATATAGATATACGGATGTGGATGTAGATGTAGATAGATACAGAGAGATGAGCAGTTTCTTTAGAGTCACAGTTGATGTTTACATTTGCAAAAGTAAACTGAAGTGGACAGCAGTAATTGACAGGCAACAGAAGTAGCAACACGTTCACTAAAGGCGATAAAGGCCGTCTGTTTACTGTGCTTTAAAAGGCTCAGTGCCAGCTTACAGAGCTAAACTGTTCCCTTTACTCTTTTATCCTCTCCACCGTGGATCTGGCTTTCCACAGCCTGCCCTTCTTTAAAGTAATGGCAGCTGCTTCCCACAGCATTTCACCAATCACACTGTGTAGAGAGGGGGATTTAGCAAACCCGAAAGAAGCAGGATGTACTAAACCGAGAGTGATAATAACCTCGGCAGGAATGATAATAATGATGACAACGACACACAAGTTTGAGTGGATCTTTACCACGTCTGTGTAAAGTGGCAGCCATCAGAGGAAACCCAAAGCCCTCCCTCCCCTCCGACCCACTTCATCAACCCACATTTTCCTGATCGATACAAAACCCATCACACGCTCTTATTGATCACGGCGTTGCTGTGTCGCCAGAAGCCTCGGGACAGACTCTGTTTCCCAACCATCTTTTAAATAAAAAGGAATTATAATTTTGAACGTCCTCTTTTCATGTCAGTCCATATCAAAGTCACAGGAGCAAAGGCCGATTGCTTTAATAAAGGGAGCTGTGCATTCTCAAATTACATTTTTGATCAATATTTTGGCATTTAATGTACTTTCGTGCGGAGGAAAACCAGGATATTCCCACTGATCTGATTAAGACATCCAGACATAATCAATAGAGGAGATATGTTTATGTTTTTAATGAGGCAGAGAGAGAAGACAGAAAAGGAAAGTAAAAAAAAAAACTAAAACTAAGGTTTAGATGACATGTATGATTCATATCAAGGTTGATTGCTGGGGAATAAGTTTAATAAATAATAAATACATGTGGAAATGTTTTATTTTAAGATTTAAGTTATATCCAAATTTAGAGTGCATGTGAAAATATCTCGGCTATAGGAAATTATATAAAAGGTACTGTAAAGCTGCGGATTTGGTTAATTAAACATTGGAGAACCATTATCAAAATTGACACTCATCTTTTTTCAGTCTATTAGTTAAATAAATTCACTGCATTCAATTCCGCAGCTCCACTCTTGTGTTTGCCAGTTTTCTGAGGTGGGCCATATTGTTCGTCCAAGGCTCATCTGCCTCCCTCCCTTTCAGCCCAAAGAGGGGACACCGGGCTTTGTGACATCTGACAGGAAATCTATTGAGCACACAGTCTGTAATCCCACTATCACGCTATCACCAAACGAAGAAAAAGTAATCCAATCATTAGGTCTGTATTTAAGCAAAACAGATTTTCAGCTATATGACCAGGATGTCTCTTTAAGCAGATCACAGTAAGTCTGGGGTCTGAACACTTACAGTTTATGTTTGCACTCATTAGCCGTTTTTCATTCTCAGTGATAAATTCACCATCTCCAGTGTCTCTGAATGCTGGGATATGGCCTTAATTTAACAGAGAAAAGATGGATACAAAAGGGAATTGGGTTCATTTTGGAGAGAACATTAGGCTTATACAGTATGTGAAAATGTGTGCACTTGTGAACAAAAATACATAAAACCTGAAGGAAACGTTTCTAAAGGCAGATCAGAAAAGCTAAGATTTAACCGTCTGTGTGCAATCAGCACCTTGTTTCTGAAAAGTGAAAGAGAAAACCAATCGTTGGCTGTCAATAAATAGTAATTACATATTGTGGTGAGTTGAGGGACACCCTGTCACATCGGTTGCATGTAATTAAATCTCTGATTCATGAGCAAACTAGTTTTTTATGACTGACCTTCTGACCTCTCCTGACAGACACACTGTACCATGTGGCTCAGCAGGAAGCTCACTGTGTGCTGTAGATAGAACTTGTGTCAAATGCTGCATGTCAACTTTTAATAATAAACTGATTTAACTGAATTGTTTCTGCATCCATATATTAGTATAACAGTTTAACAAAATACAAAAAAATAGAATGAATTAAAAAGACAACAGGATGAAAACAGAAAACTGCTAAAGTAGCTTCTAAAGAATTTCTGAGCTGTTCAGCTGTAGACTCAAATCGCTGCCACGTCTCTGGTTTTAATAAACTCATCACACGGCATTACGCTGACTTAAATTACTGATATTCAACAACAAAAATCAATGAAATGGGAAAAATACAAGCCAAAAGGTAATTTCCCCTAAAATATAGAATTAAATATTGTTTTCTATTTGAAAGGTAGCAAGTTGATGAAATCGGTTTCATCTCAGAGAAAATTATGACTGAACAAACTGTGTTTCCATTCAAATAGAAATGTTCTGCTAAACTCAGTAGAGGAATGAGTGCAGAGAAAAAAACAGCTGACGATTCATATTTATCTTGTGAAAGCCCACAAACTGCTTTATAATGAAATGACTTCCAGGAATGTGCAACACAGAAACATCATCTTAGATGATGTTTCTGTCTTGCTAAAGCAACATTGTAAATAAATAAGAGGGATCATCAGAGGTCAAGCTGACAGACTATTAATGGCATTTTTACCTGTGCTATTCATCTGTTTTGATACATTTAGGTGCATTTTCTTTAATATTATTTTCTTTGGTTTACTTTGCACTGACGTGGTTCTGGTTTTAAGATGATAATGTTCATGTTACATGTTTTATGTCTGTTATTTAACATCTTGGGACCATGATGGAAATACGTGCTCTCACTTTAACATTAAAATAAAAAATATATTTTAAAGACAAATTATATTTTCAACTACTTAAACACATGTAAAGAATTTAAACCCTCAGCAAAAAAAGCATATTGTACACATGCAGCGATTAAACTTCTAAATGGAAGTGTAAAAGCTTCAACTCCACCTCCAGAACCAACCGAATCAACAAAGTCTTTATCCAACCACTAACACAGTGCTCTCAGATCCATCATTTGCACACTCCCCTCTCGATGCCACACACTTGTTTGGCTCGTCTGCTGGAGGAGTGTGGAGAGGGATAATTACTATAGCCACAGGGCTGCATTAATCAGCTGGGTGCATTTGTTGGTTTTTATTATGTTCCACTCCCCTCTCTGGGCCACGCCGACTGAGCCAGCAGGACTAGACGGTGCTGGAGGAGCGTGGTCGCCCCGCTGCCCGTTCACGCTGTGTTAATAAATGCTATTAGCCTCTATCTCTTGCCTCTTAATTTCTCATTTAACTGGGGACAGTTAAAACAAAACTACACGAGCAGTGGTGTTAATCAGGGACTCGTAGCAGGACTCGCATATCTTGATTGAGAGAGCTGGACTCACACGATGAGGGAAAGAAATGTATGAGGGGATTTCTAGTATTGAGAGTGGACCTGTTTTCACTGTGACACTGCTTCATGAAATACCCATGCAGGCAAATTCACATTTGATCACTTATTATAGTGGTGGTATGATTTGATATCATAGATTTGTGAAATTATGCTTATTTGCTTGTGAGAAAACTTTGTATTATCTATTGTCCAGAGCTTCTCCTAAATAGTTTGTACTGATATTGTGGGAACATGTGTTGTTATTATTATTATTATTATTATTATTATTATTATATTAAGAGGAGGAGTCCTTTTGATTACACATTCCGTGCAGAGACTGCAATAGTTTACTTTTATCATGATTTTAAAGAAAAATCTGTTCTTATAAACTCTTACATTATTGTCTACTTGCATTGGTGCTTTCATGTATCGTGGCACAGTTGTTCTCACTGCACCATTCATTATTAAAATGTCTTCAATCACGATAAAGACACTTTGGTTAAATGCAATCGCCAAATGGCATATATTAACTGGAGGACATTTTTCTACCCTGCGTTGCATCTACGCTCCAGTGAAAGCCATGATTGTGATTCCAGCAACAGCAAAATGGTCTCCACTGTGTTTAATCACATTAAATATAAACAAAATCAATTGCTCCACCATGCTGTAATTTTAAATAGCTCCTTGACACCAGTCGAATCCTCAGCGACACATCTACGTCACCTGCATAACACAAGAGGGTCTGGATGGAGTCACCTCTAAAGCAAAGCCAGGTTGTGTCATTGCCATCTAGAAACAGGATCAATACATTCCTCTCAAGTTCATTCCAATAAGGCAGTTGGCAAAAACGGCCCTCGTGGTGTCAGCTTTTTACAGCTTTATGACGCTTATGCGTACAAAGCAACCCTGCTGTGGTTAGACCCTGCAGGTAAAACAGCTAGCGCCAAGAGAAGTGGGTAACTTTTCACGGTTGCTTTGAGCCTCTGGATAAAAACAGATTGATTAAACAAAACATAAAAAAGCAAATAATATGTTTAGATAGCTTAATATTAAAAAAATACTGAAGCAACAAGCTAGCTTGTGTTTAAAAAGGCCTGCAAAGAAAACGCATTGAGGAATAGGCATGTACATTCATCTGTGCAGGTACACTGATCTGTGGAATAGCAGTAACAACTTGCATGCTGAGTTAGTCTTAGCAAAAACGTCCAAGAGAAGGAAAAAGAATTGTATGTTCATTGAATTCGTTCCACGGAGCTGCCGGTTGGGCTCATACCGACTTCAACGTCTCAGAACACCCTCTGGGCTCTAGTAACTCTTCAATTACCAGCTTCACTTTGAGGAGTGGTTAACTTAAGTACAAAACTTTCTTTTTTAAAATGACTTATAGTGTGTTTGATAAGGAAATTATCATCTTTGCTCTTCCCAATCCCACGACAAAAGACGCTGTTTCTGTATAAATCATCTCCATGGACGACAGGATCGTCAAAAGAGAGTTAGTGGTGTATCCTGTGAAACAATCATCATCTGAGCATGATTTTAGCTGCTGAGAAATCAAATTATTTCAATGCATAATTTAACAGCTACGGACTGCACAAGCACTTGAAAGCATCATAGTCTTACAGAAAACTGAGGGAAGAAATAAAATGTCCAGTGGATTTTAAACTGCAGGAGTTGCAGCCTGTTTACACAGTGCTGATGAATATAATACTAAAAACAAACATTTATGTAAAGCAGCCTCTGTTGGCAGTAAATCTCATTTTGAAGAGAGGCTTGGTATTCCAGACTTGGCTTCCCTAAGATCCAGGGATGACTTTCATTTAGTCTCACCTCTCCATCCAGCTGGGGTCACCCCTGTTGGTATAGCAAGCACAGCAGTCACATTGCTCCACCATGCGCGCAGATTGCTTACTAGAACCGCCTGGAACCTTTCATATTTCCCAGTCAGCATTTTTACAGGATAATTTTGGCAGCCTTTAAGGATATCGCTGCCTTAATAGAGGATAAAAATAAACGGGTGGTGGAAGGGCTATATCAGGCCGGTATAATCTTGTATTCTATACTGTGTGGAGCTAAACGTCTGGCTTTGGCTTCATTCAATGAGATTAAACTTCTCCCCGGTTGATTCCAAAAGACCATTTGTCCTATTTTTAAAACTAGAAAGAGCATTTTGAGCCAAGTAAATCCAAAAAGGCCAGTTAAATTGATTAAAATACTATGGTGTAAATGGCATTATAGAACAGCTTCTAAGAATGTCTTTGGTCTATATCCCATTGAGCGATTCTGGTCAGCAGATTTCTATAGATAGTTTGTCAGATTCAGTTTGTATTTGTACATGTTTGCATGCCTTGATGTGTACTGTATGTGTGCATACATATACAAGCAGAGTGTGTGTGTGTGTGTGTGTGTGTGTGTGTGTGTGTGTGTGTGTGTGTGTGTGTGTGATGTATGAGTATATATTGGTATGGCTCTGTGTAGTTATAGCAGTGAGCAATGACTTAGCTTGTCACAATGTCTCAAAGAAGAAAACGGCTTAATTCAATCAGCGTTGCCACTTTCAAGACCACAAGGGAGCCAGCTAATGGTGTTAGAAACTTGAAAAGTTGTGGGGAAAAAAGCTTGAGGAAGTTCTCACTACCTGGGAAAGAAGTCTGTTCCTTGAGGCTTTCTTATACTGTATGATAGTAAAAGCTCCACTCTTCTGGGCCTTGTTGCTTCTCTGTGAGCTCAAATGCTGGATTTTAGTTTGTGCTCCTCCCATGAGGGGCAAAGCTTTGCAGAAGTTAGAGGAGGGTTATATGAAGTTCAGTGGAAATGTTTTTTTTCCAGTAGTCAGCCAACTTTTTAATAAAAGACAAGAATATGGATCGAGATGTTCTGCAGAAGCATGTTTGGAAGTGAGTGGATGGGGAGTTGGAGAATATACAGGTTTAGTTAAATGTGAAAAAGAAGCCCTCTTCTAAATAGGCACCCTGTGGGCATTCCCTTTCAGAATTACGAGAAAGAGACAAATGTTATGCTAGAATCTCAGGGAAACATGTCAGTGTGTGTCTACGCCTGTGCTGTGCAGTGAGAAACTGTGGGTCTATAAGGCATGCACCTCGTTTGTTTTATGCGCCCTTCCCCCTTCTCCGACATTCACCCCCATTAATTTCATGATTGTGTCTTCCTCTCATTTTCTCCCTCGTTATGCATTTAATGTTTCCAATTTGCCGTCATCACAGAAAAACGCCACAAGAAGCTATAAATTCTTTTCTAATTCCAAATAATTAGGATTACACGGACCAGTGGTTTTCAATCAGTGAGATCATCTCAATGATAGATGGTAGGATAACTGGTCATTGCCGAGACATAAATATTGTGTCGTTCAATTAATCTGGTCTAATGAGGTGTCAAAGCTGCCACTCATCCATCAAATACAATTAGGAATAAACACATATGCATGGAGATGGGTAATTAATAATTAGCAAAGCAAAGAAAACAGTATTGGTTTCAGCAGCCACATTCACAGAGCAATTTACCACAGCTCTTTCTTCATTTGATTTTTCAAGTGAGTGAGACAATGCCACATCAAAGGAATTTCAATCAATTTTTACCCGTTTTCGTGTCTGATGTTTGCTACGCTCACTGATTCTGCCAAGACATGTGTCACTTTAGAAACCTGTTATGAACCTTAAAGAGGCAGCTCTGAATCACATTGACAGTTTAACCTTAACAAAGCCCTAATCTAGGTGTCTTTCATCCAAATGAACTACAACTAGACCTGAAAACAAAGGGTGATGGATTGAGTTCTGTTTTGGACCAAAAAAAGAGGGAAACATTTATTCTAGATCTTGGGAATTGGGGACTGTCATCAACAGTTTGTCTTCATCTCTCTCTAAAGCCCACAAGGCTCATTGTCCTAAAAAAGACATTTTATACAGAGTGTTCATTGTCTTCCATTTTCAGAGGGCAGTCAAGCATCCTGACAGAATCAAAGTGCAGTGCTGGGATGAGACCTCCAGAATGAAAATAATCATTTATTCAAAACATAATGTTCAAGCTGTCAAAAACTTTCATCAGAATCTGTCACACAAAGGTAGAATTATTTGAGACTCATTCGTATCAGCTCTCAGCCAAAGGTCCTGCTTATTAAAGCCCTCTGTGGCGCCCAAGTTGACAGGTCCTGTCAAACAGTAGCAGTGTGCTAGTTTGCCTAAGTTAACATTTCCTCATTATGTTAATAGAAAACTACAAATCATAAATGTTGAGAACAAACTAATCAGTAAAATGTAGTGACTACAGCATTATGGAACTTTTTAATGGTTATGTTTAGACACTGGCAGCAGTTTAAGGTTAGAGAAAGCTCACAGTGTGGTTGAACACTGGAGAAGTCTACCGTGACTTGATGTTTGTATGTCACTTTTTAGCTCAGCCCATTTGGATCACCAGTATAGCAAATGCAAATAAGAAGACAGAGTACAGAGAATGTATGTTTTTATACAAAACATTATTAACATTATCATTGTTATTCCAGTGATCCAGTATAGAACCTCTACAGTGCCCAATGCTACCTCCTGCATGTCCCAGCTGATGATAGTAGAGACAGGTGATGCAACAGAAGTCAGTGGTGTTGTCTTCCTAAAGCAAGTCTACATAACAGGCCAGAGACACCCTGGTGGTTCAGTTTAGCAGCAGCAGCAAAGAGGCAATTACCCAGAGGCATCGGGGCGAAAGACAGGAGGAAAATCAATACATAATTTCAGCATTTCAGAGGGTGTTTCCTTCAACTGAGTCAATGTCTCAATTTACTGTTGTGAGTTAGTCATTTTGAGTTAATCTCCTTTTCTATTTCAAATTGTACGATAAAAATGTTAAATACTGATTTACCTGTTGTGGGTTATAAGAGACAGCTTCAAGTGGATGAATGCAAATGCAGTTGGAATTTGAATCCTCTGAATGTGAGGTCTAGCATTAATAAGTGTTGACACTGCCATACATTTTGAGTCTGAAAAAGCTGATTCTAAATTCACAAAAAAAAAGGTTATGCAGACGCCTCAGTGCATCCTGTGAGTGGCATACTGTATTGAGGAGACATTCACTTCCCCTGACCCTGGGTTAAGTGTCTGAGAGGAATTTCATCTAGTCCTAATGGCACAGAAGTGTGGTGGAAGTTCACACAAAGTTTACAGCTACCACACAATACCATTTTGTACCCTGTCACACTGTGTTATGGAGGCGGGCAGATGGGCAACCCCTGCCTACCCAGCACCAAGATGCCATGGTTAAGTGACAGCAGCCAGACACAAAAATGAAACAAATCAATAGTGGCGTCTCTTATGGAGAAGACCAAACCACAGCACAACATGATAATGACCACAAGTCCACTCAAGCGTTGAGACTACCCCCAGAGAGGCGCTTCTTTAAATGAATGTAGGTTAGTATGATTGACTAATCGCCTACTAAATTAGAATAGACAATATCGTATGGCTGTGTGCTGCTTCTAAGAGCTTCATCTGCTCTGACTCATAGGAGCACCTATTGCCCATGATGATTGTTAAACATAATGGTACACTTTCTTCCATAACCTGGCAATTATAACGCCTACAAAAACTTCAGGCATTATCTACTTACAAAAATAGTAAAAGACCCATTTTTAGGATTAGATATAGCTATATAACTTTTATGTTGTGGATTTGAATATGAAAAGGAGACTGGTGGGGAGTGCAGAGAGCCCAAGGGACCCAAACACAGACTTCCTCTAAAATGTTAATCGTTTGACTAATTGAAGGTATGTTCTTTGTTGGCTCTGCGTTTTGGAGGGTCCCTTCTATGGACTGAGCGAGCACAAGGTAGCAGGGCTTTCAGATGTTATTGTATTTGACTGCTGCTGCACAGGGGTGCCAGTGGATTTAGGTGCTTTTAAGATAAGTTACGCGGACACACGCACACCCACAGACGTGCGTGGAGACACACAAACCTGCATGTATACCCACCCACCGACACGGCGACACATGCACACACACTAACACATGTACATGCCATCTATTTGCATTTCAAAAGAGCATAATTGCCCACGGCGGTGGCAGGGGGAGCGTGGCCTCAGGATTCCCCGAGAGCACTTGTGAAGTTAACGAATCATGAGTCTAGACTCAACTGAAGCGCCTCTTTCATACAAGCATATTCACACCAACATTCTCCGGAGTAATAGGCAGGTAGAGTAGTCACACACCATTACACAGACAACCCCCAAAAAAACATCCTGAAAAGATCCTTTTTGTAAAAAGATTTTCCCTTTGTTCAAAGATAGTTTTAAATTGTTTAAGATGTTGAACTCAGTCTTTAGCCATTTTACACTCAAGCTGAATAGCACTACGATTAGATTCACGAAAAGAATTTGGGATAAATCAGGTTGAGGCGCTTACATGCACTGCAGCACACATTTACATGCAGTTGGTCAATGATCAGATATCAGATTTCTCCTCACAATAGTTTAAGGGTGACTTTGGCTTATTAGATAACAATGACACATTTGTATGAATTCTGAATTTTACAAATAGTCTAACATTAGGCCATGGAAACACACTTATTTAGACTTAATTATTTTGGTTTCAGTCAGAGTCAGACTTATTTTGTAATTATTCTGTAGACAGCGACAGCATAAGTAATGGTCTTCCCTTTCACCCCTCTGCACTGTCGTCACAGCGATACTTTCACTGTTCTTTGTCTTTGTCTCAGACATTGTAAAAACCCTTTTGGAAACTATGTTAAGTGTATATGGCAAGAAATCAATTTACTCCTTCAAAACTCTGTTAGCCAGGTTTCTCCTAATCCTCAGAGGCGGAACGTTACTGAATACAAGATGCTTCTTATTAACAGAAGTGCAACAGGTCAAGCAGCCAAATCAACTTCTGAAGACACAGTATTTTGGGGCGCGGAGGAAACCGTTTTACTAATCAGGAGCTACAGTGTGCGACTCCGCAGATACAGCAGTTTGTTGAATAAGACGTATTAAAACAGTAATTAGTACATTTATCCATTCATCAATCTCTGATAAGATGGTTTAGTTTTTTATTCCTTAACGAAGAATGTAATAAATTCCGTCATAGTTCAAATTTTCAGAGGTTCCTTTATTTAGTTACCTCCGCCACACAGGTTATGTTTGTGGTTTGGTTTCTTTGTTTGTCAGCATGATTACAGAAAAAACTACTGGCCTGATTTTAATGAAACTTGGTAGAAGGGTGTGGCATGGGCCGAGGAAGAACCTATTAAAATTTAAAACGGATCCAAATCAAGGGTTGGATACGCAATTGTTTCACTTATGAAGCTAAGCGTAAATTCTTTCAGGAAGACTTGTAATAACTTCAATCACCGCTCTCTCTTCCTAAAACTATTCAGCTGTTTAGAGGCGTTCACTTTCAGTAAACCAACCAGAATTGCCCACGAAATTCATGATCCAATCACAGCATTACATCCCTGCTTTAAATCTGTTTCTCTCTCTGCTGCTGTTAACTGTCATTTCAGGCAAAGCGTGCAACCCTACTCCTCCCCTTCCACCTCCAGTCACCATCACCCGAGGCACCCTGGGTCTTCCTCCAGCAGAACGCTCCGTTGACTCCTTCGGTCTGGTCTTCGGGCTCCTTCGACGCCACCACCAGTGTCTAGACTCCATCGGGGGGATAGGTCTTGTTTCTCTACCCCTTTAAAAATTATTTTATAACGATGGAGTCTAATCTCCAAAGACTCTGTATATTTCATATGCATATGTACAATAAACCTTTGCATATCTGCAACAAAGTCTCTCCTGATTGAATTGTTAACATTGCGAGATAGGACATGGCCTTAGCAGAGGTCTGCGCTCTCCGAGTGCCCTTATAGTTTTAGTCTTGTTTTCGAAATTCATTTGTAATCATAGTTTCCGTGGATGAAATTAACACAACATCAATGCAAAAACTATAATCTAGATACTTGTGTGCATGTCAACAGTGCAGGAAGAAAAGACAAGAAACAGACAGCATGCTTAGCAATGTATCAATGTATAGAGATGTTTCCTACACATGGTAGTCCAGTGGGTACGGTCAGGGAATGCTAGAGGAAGCCGAGGTGATGCTGAGTCTGGTACTACATGGACTACAGTCATCTAAAAGGTAAACTGCCTCGTTGCTGGAAAGACTGATGGCCTGGCAGAAGTGTTATTTGTCTTGTATTGCTGGGTGAGCCCTCACGTCCACTCAGGAAGAGATGAAAGAAGGACGGACGGTCTGTCTGGGAGAAGTGCTAGCAATGTGGTGGAGGACAATCTGTCACCAGCAGTCATCACTTAACAGAGCCCAGAGCTGCACCACTCACTCAATGAGAACCTCACAAGACTTAAATGGGAGCGCTGGGCAGAGCCAGAAACAGACATGATTAAAAATATGCATGAAATGAAATGCAAATCCTTCACCCTTTTACTTTAGTATCGAGCTCAAAAATCTGAAAGTGGGACAACAGAAACAATTTGACAAAAAAGTAATCACTAGCGTACAAAATTAGAACAACAAGAAATATTTAAAATGATAAACATTAAACAATTATCCTACATTTTTCAGTTTTAACCCCTGCGTGTTTCACAAAATAACACACAAACACACTTTAGTATCTAACAGGAGCTGGCACGGCACATGGAGGTGAAGGACGTGCAGAGGGGTCCGCCCTGTCTCATGACACAATAAATGACTGTGATCCAGGTTCCAGCAAAAACAAGGACTGCTTTTCAATTCCACCTCTTTTACCCAGATGAATGATGAAACCGAGGTAAGAGGTGCAGTGTTGTGGTATTAATATACATCAGGGGCCAGAGCGCCACACTAAATCAGGAGCCCCAGTACATTTGTTATTCTAATGACAAGCAATAGCCACGGTCGGGCTGTGTGGAGTTGGGAGATCCTAAACTGTGAGAGGACTATATTCACACCAACATCACTCCAACAGAGGACCCATATACCATGCTGGAGTACAATGTTACACTAATACATCTCTTGAGTGCTGAAATTAAAAATATTACCCAGATAAAGCCACGTTTCAATCAATGCAAGCCACTTTTTAAAATCGCATTAAAGGCTCTCTACTTCAAATTACTTTTATTCATCTCCGAGGTGTTTCAACCAACAGCTGCTCATCTGACCCGATGGATCATAAATCAGCTTTCAGAAGAAGATCGAGTGAAAAGGAGAAGAGAAGACTGACGATTCTGGTGAACTCTCCGGATTGAATAATCAATACTGACAAAAATAAATGGCTCGACTATTTATCAAAGTCTGTGGTCAGCGCTATAGCAGGATTCCTGTAATGTATATTTCATACACTTTTATACTCATTGATTACCTGCCCCTTAGTTTGTAAATTACGTGTATATTGATCTGCTCATCATACATTTGTGCCACTGATAAAGAGATCAAGATTGAACTCCGTAATGTAAATCTTGAGCCATTTTCTGCCAATATCACAAGGTATTATCAGGTAAAAAATAAGATGTTTATATAGTAACATTTTAGTGTCTTGTGTAGATTATTATTAACAGCACCTTATTATGTGAGTAATCAGGAAATAAATCATATTTAATCATGATAAAATCATCATATAAACTGAATGTTGCACATGATAATGAAAATGTAGGCTTCATCGTACCATTGCTTGAATATTGGTCGTCTCTAAATTTTTGCCGATTTAAAATCCCACTCCGAGACAAAAAAGGGCACTTTCGGCAACATCACAAGGTGAGTCCTGCTCCTGAAGTAAAACATATTGATTAAAAGGTGATAAATCAAACATGAAAAAGAGAAACACCAGTCAGAAGTACCATTTATTCTCATTATCTGAGTTTATGCGTATATTCCATAGGGAGATCAAACTCAAAAGATGACCAGGAGTGTCCCCGTGAATCCAAACAGATTACACAGAGAGAGAGAGAGAGAGAGAGAGAGAGAGAGAGAGAGAGAGAGAGAGAGAGAGAGAGAGAGAGAGTGTGAGAGAGAGAGAGAGAGAGAGAGAGAGAGAGAGAGAGAGAGAGAGAGAGAGAGAGTGAGTTGGGGTGGGAGGAAAAGAGGCAAGGTTTGGATCGATGGCGCCAGATCAATGATCAATAGGCCGCTCTCACCAATACACTTCCTGCTGACGCTTGGAGCTCTGGTTACACAGATGAAAATGGGTGGGCAGGGCCAGAGAGTGATGATGATTTATGTTAGCAGGGCAGATGTTTCATTTAGGAAAGAGACCTGTCTGATAGAGATGCCTGAATGTCACCGCCTGGACAGTGAGTGAGTATTTTAACGGTCATACCAATGGACTGGTGCTGGTCTGCAGGTGATAATAGGACCTATGGTACAAATCGTGACTTCCAGGACATACAATAAACTCTTTTAAAATGTATTAACAGTTGAAAAAAGAAGGGAAAAAAACTTTATAGAGACTCCAGTGCGGCTGCACAAGTAAAATACCTCTTTACTTTAAACTGGGTGGCCAAATTAAATGAAGAAAATATGTCATCCAAAATCTAACACTTATAGAATAGGTTGGTACCTGACAAAGAGGAAATAGAAATATTTAAAGGCTTAGTTGGGTCCATCTCACAAGTAATGGCAAGTAATGGTTAATATGTAAGCCAAAGTGTGCCATTTGCAGGCCACCATCTCTCCTCCACAGACTGAAGGGGAAGATAGAAAAAAAACTAAAATCAATATCAAACTGGCTGGGCAACCAAGAACAATGCAATACATCATTTCCTTGCAGTAACATGGATGATATTTTATCATTATAGATTACAAATATACTGTAGTATCTTCATCACAGCTTATTTTATTGAATTTCTCCACTGTAGAGGCTTTTTTTTTGGAGAAGTGAAAATGTGGCTGTATTGGACAAGATTTAAAATGAAAGATGACAACAGTCAAGACACATTTCTCTTATGGAGTCATTTTATGACCATTCAAACTCCAACGAAAGGCTCATTTTCCACCTTACTAAATGGCACCAATCCAAATCTGAGTATGAACTTTTACAGAACTTTTTTTACCCCTATCAAGATTTTCTTTTTATAACTAGATATTGATGTATAGCAAAATAAGTTGCCTTTTAATTTTGTCTGTTTTTTGCATCATGAGCTATGAGCATACACGTTTCACAGGGTCATCAGTGACTAAAACTGCAACAAATGCTCATTTCACTTTATTTTATGGCAATTCTTAAAGTCAGAAAGCCGCTAACTTTGGTGCTCTGCAATAAAACTCAACTTGTGTTTTGAAGCCGTGATGATATTTGTGTCACTAGTGCAAGTGCATGACACCAATTCACGCATCACCTATTGTCTCTTACGACAAAACACTTTGGTTCCTGGTTTACAAGATTACAGTAACAGTCTTAACAGAAGCAGCAGTGACAAAATTCACAACAACATGGCCCATACTTTTCTGACATCAGTGCAACCAACACATACTCCTGTCCACATACACGAAAGGTGAACACATGCACACACCCAGGTGCACAAATGAGGGTCCGGTTTCGACCTGTCAGTCACCCATGCCTCTCACAGCCAAGGTCTAGTGACAACTGTTAAATCAGAGCATGCTTTCATCCCTGCCATGGCTAATGCTGTTAACTGAGGAGCAGCATCCCGGCTAACACATCCTGGGTAACTCTAATTACCCCTGAATGAGTCCCGCTCATCCTCCTGCCCACATGGTGCCCAACTCCAGATCAAAATGGGAGAATAGGCTATAGGAGGGAGTACAGGACCACACACCATCACTGAACAGTTTCTATTTCTTGCCAAATTCACCCCATGAGCTCTAGTCGATGTCTCTAAACTCTGTTTTTGTAATGGGGATGGAGCGCAATAAAGATGTAACCCCCCCCCCCCCCCACCCACCCACCCACCAACCCCCCAGATCCCACCTATAGTTACCCCTTGCAACACTGTCCACCCGGCTCTTAGCTGTGGTAAATTGGGTTAACGCTCACTAAGTGTCCCATCGTTAGCGTTGTTAATTGACTACTGCGTGTGATAATTAACAGGGAGCGGACAGCCTACCTCGCTAATCTTATTTAGGTCATTTGCATTTAAAATGGTTTTGGTCTCTCTGGCAAGTTGAAAAAAAAATGCACTTGGAAATCATGTTTGATGGGCGAGTCGGAATGAACAGCCACTTAACATAAAAGCCTGTGAAATTGGGGAGGATGCATTTTGTGTGAAATGTCGTGGTCCAAAACTACTTTTTGAACTATTTTCTACATAGAAAAGATACTTGTAGTTTTGTATAGTATAAAATAAAATAAATAAACTAGAACTTTCAGATGATTACAGCATCAAAATAATACAAAGGCGTGATGATTTAAAGTTCTGTAAACTGGACCTGATGGTCGTGTTTACCAAAGGCATACTGTCCCATAAAAGTACATCACATCCTATTTCTCTTACTAACTAGTGTTGTGAACTCTTAATGTATGAAGGTTGATTTTGTTGTCGTGCTGTGATACCTCCAGATGAATGTTTTCTTTGTTGAAGCACCTTCTGTCCTATTTTGGCAATGACATGAGCGCTCGGTAGCTACAGGGGAGACACACGACTGAGCACTCCTCCTGATTCACAGAAGCATTAACACAGCACATTAGCTCCGTTGAGTAGTGGGAATGAAAGATGGGCTAACATCGCTGCCCCAGGCAAAGTGAAGACGTACACTAAAGCCAGCTGCCATCTATTATGGATAGCCAGTGCCGACCCCCACTGTTGGTGTTACGGGGGTGACAGTGCTGTCCTTGCCGAGGCGTTGACCTTCCTTGGCGGGGAGAGGGCGCTGGGCAGATTAAAAGTGGACTGGCTCACCGTGCAGTCCAGGCGTGCCCCTGATGTTCTGCCCAGATGGTAACCACACTCAAGTAAATACATACACACACAAATTCTGCTGCAACCTGGGATGACAGATGTGGGCTGCGAACACAGCCGCTCCTCAGGACGCTCAGCCTTCAGTCTATACACTCTACGTCTACAGTTAGTTTCCACCCACCAACACACTCACAGAGCAACACGTGCGCGCGCGCACACACACATGCACACACACACACACACACACACACACACACACACACACACACACACACACAGTCTTCAGAGGTCTAACCAACCCTCACCTCCTGCACCCTCCTTCTGAGTGTTTCTCCATCACTTAATTCTGGCTGTATGTATGTGAATCATCCATCACTCACTCAATCAGTCCATTGAATTTCATTTAGTGCGGTGTTACACAGGGCATGTGATTGATTCACTGGTACCTTTTCACTGAAGCTTGAATGACACACAATGCTGGTTTGCACACACACACACACACACACACACACACACACACACACACACACAGCTTGCTTATAAGCTGCTGCACTGGGTCTCCATTGCCAGGGGGGAGAGTTGGGTGCCCATGCTGCCAAAGAAGACCCCTTTGAGATTTAGTCAAGGTCACCATGTCCAGCTGGCTGTGCCAACATCTGTTCAGAACGGCCTCAAGACTGGCAGGAGAGGGGCCGGTCTACGCTGCTTGCCCTTGGACCACTGGCCACATTTGGACAAATAACTGTTACAGCAGTTAATGCTATCTGACATTGTATAAAGTCCATACATGTCAAACATAATAATTTACTTTAAAAAATATATTAAATATATTTATTATTATTAAAGGAGAATTCCGGCCAATTTTTACGTTAATCTTGATCGCTATAAATATGCATGTACTTTCGTTTGAAAAAGAAACGACCCGAATCGCTGCAGGCAACACGGAGTAGCTGCAGCTACGTGTACAAGCTTCCACTGAGCTAAAACGGCAGTTGTCGTGACCTGTACACGAAATAAACGAGACAATCGTGACCTGTACATGAATTAATAAATCAAAATAACGTGACTATTTACGAACTGGCGTGAGACCGGGTTGGAATTAAAACAATGTCTGAGTTGAAAACGCATCTTGTTGTCACGTAAGGGCCCTGTTCATGTTTCACAGACATTTTAATTGCATTTTGTGTCTGTTAAGAGGCACAAAGGCACTCTAAAACCTGCCCTGACAACTGCCGTTTTAGCTCAGTGGAAGCTTGTACACGTAGCTGCAGCTACTCCGTGTAGCCTGCACCGATTCGGGTCGGGTTTTTTTCAGACTTAAGTACACGTATATTTATAGCGATCAAGATTAACGTAAAAATTGGCTGGAATTCTCCTTTAATATGGACTGTAATCAAACCCTAAGTTTGCTGATTTGGAATGACTGAATTGGGTAAATTAACAATAGCTCCATTCATAGTAGAGCCAAATCGATAAATCAACCAGGCTGTTATAACTTGAGTACTCTATATCATTTTATGTGAGTACCTGAATGTTGAAATGACTGAAAATGCCCATCCCTTCTTGTAACGTTAGCAGTGATAAATTAGCCTAAAGCTCAATGCTTACCTGTTCAGGAGGAAATGAGCCAACTCGGCGTCCTTTTGGGCTCTAAGCTGTCACCATCTTTTAAATGCAACTCCAATATTTATCCGTGTTTTACAACGTCTCTGGTCATGCAACTGTTTAGAAAGATGCCTGTTTTTTGTAGGTTGCGTAGAATGAATCTATCTCTGTTAATCCAGTTGCTTATACCATGGCTGCAGCACGTTGTTTTTGCGTGTTCGCGTTTCATGTCTGGCAACCCAGGTGTCAAAATGGGCAGTTGACAACAACACACAGGCCAAAAACAGACCTTCTGTCCCGGAATGTGGCTTTAGCATTGTGGTCAGAGGCAATGGTATTTCAACTAAGCATGTTTCCTTAATATCTGTGACATATTGTGGTCATTTTTGATTTAAAACAGTAAATATATAACATATTGGACCTTTAACAATAGCTTCATTCATAGTAGAGCTAGACCGATAAATCAACCAGGCTGATATATCAGCTGATATTAGCTTATTACAGATATCTGTATTGGTGTATATGCTGGCTGATAAGTAACACGAAACTCCAGAACAGAAAGGTTAGGTAAATTAAGGTAATTTAAAAACTATATTCCTTACAAAGTTTGTCCACCAGAGAGCACTGACAAGTGAATTTGTACACAGTAGTGTAAAGTGTATCAGCTGATATTCAATATTTGTGAATTTATATTTATAGCATCTGTCGGGCTATAATTCATGGAGCACATTTTTAAAACATGTTACAAATGTAATGAAGATTAAACTACAAAACAAAATAAGTAGGGCTGGTTATCGTTTAAAATATTACGATACCAGTACCAATACAGTACCCTTAAAGTAATACCGTTGCCAGTAGAGTACTATATTTTATCCTTTTTTTCTACCTCATTCGATACCCATCATGTGAAAGGAAACATCTCGGCAAGCTGAACTGCCTGTGCATTTCTAAAAGGCAAATGGCATGTATCCATCGCTGCATCTGTAAGTGTAGTGTTAGTGGACAGAAAAATGATTGACCGCTATCAACACTTTCCTTGTTTTAATTCTTCATGGAGGTTGTCTGCCAGCAAGGCTATCGATTTTTCTATCAAATACGAAAACGTGCATTGTGGAGAGGCCACAGAGGTCAGTGTGAATTAGAGCAGAGGTGTGTGTGTGTGTGTGTGAGGGTGTCCCCTCCTCCTCCCCTACATCCTCATTGTCACTCCCCAAAGGCCTCTCTGTTAAATTGGCTGACAGATAATAAGATCATACAGGAGAGCACAGACACAGAGACCTTTGTCCCACAATCCAACAGTCTTACTTCTGGTAAAGCTGCTTCATAGTTTGAAAGAAAACGTCCCTGAGATTAAGTGTTTTCCTTTTGAACTAGCAATAGAACTACTCTGGTAAAAAGTACTGTATCGTCTGTATAGCCTGACAGTTACAATATATTTAAATTTTTGTAAGTAATAGTAATTATCTCTTTATTTTTATATGGCCTTTTTAAAGCAATTCATGGGATCAAGACTTTGATTTCATAAATAATTTTAAAAGCAAATGATTGAAGTGAATATGGCTAACACACACAGATACAATTTTAGTGCAGACAAATCTAAACTTTTTCAGTTGATCTTTTGATTTTCCGTGACCTATAAAGCTTTGTCATAGGAAGGGTTGGCTTTTATTAATATGTTGCAAACTGCTCACCACATGGTAATTATGACACCTACCAAAAATGAAATGTGTCTATTCAAATCTACTCATTTATAAATAATGGTGGAAGCAGCGTGGTTTGCCAACCATCATTAAACTAAAAAAGGACAATTTTCTATTGTTTTGGCCCTGTTTTCAGTGTAGAGAGCAAGTGTTAGAATAAACACTTAAAATGCTAGTGGGGGAAAAAAGCCATTGACATGTACAGTCATGGCCAAAAGTGTTGGCACCCCTGAAATTTTTCCAGAAAATCAAGTATTTCTCACAGAAAAGTACTGCATTAACACATGTTTTGCTATACACATGTTTATTCCCTTTGTGTGTATTGGAACAAAACAAAAAAGAAGGAAAAAAGCAAATTGGACATAATTGCACACAAAACTCCAAAAATGGGCTGGACAAAATTATTGGCACCCTTAACTTAATGTTTGGTTGCACACCCTTTGGAAAAAATAACTCAATAAATAAAAAATAAATCAATCGCTTCCTATAACCATCAATAAGCTTCTTACACCTCTCACCCGGAATTTTGGACCACTCTTCCTTTGCAAACTGCTCCAGGTCTCTCATATTGGAAGGGCGCCTTTTCCCAACAGCAATTTTAAGATCTCTCCACAGGTGTTTAATGGGATTTAGATCTGGACTCATTGCTGGCCACTTCGGAACTCTCCAGCGCTTTGTTGCCATCCATTTCTGTGTGCTTTTTGAAGTATGTTTGGGGTCATTGTCCTGCTGGAAGACCCACGATCTCGGACGCAAACCCAGCTTTTTGACACTGGGCCCTACATTGCGACCCAAAATCCTTTGGTAATCCTCAGATTTCATGATGCCTTGCACACAGTCAAGGCACCCAGTGCCAGAGGCAGCAAAACAACCCCAAAACATCTTTGAACCTCCACCATATTTGACTGTAGGTACTGTGTTCTTTTCTTTGTAGGCCTCATTCCGTTTTCGGTAAACAGTAGAATGATGTGCTTTACCAAAAAGCTCTATCTTGGTCTCATCTGTCCACAAGACTTTTTCCCAGAAGGATTTTGGCTTACTCAAGTACATTTTGGCAAACTGTAGTCTTGCTTTTTTATGTCTCTGTGTCAGCAGTGGGTTCCTCCTGGGTCTCCTGCCATAGCGTTCCATTTCATTCAAATGTCGACGGATAGTTCGTGCTGACACTGATGCACCCTGAGCCTGCAGGACAGCTTGAATTTCTTTGGAACTTGTTTGGGGCTGCTAATCCACCATCCGGACTATCCTGCATTGCAACCTTTCCTCAATTTTTCTCTTCCGTCCACGTCCAGGGAGATTAGCTACAGTGCCATGGGTTGCAAACTTCTTGATAATGCTGCGCACTGTGGACAAAGGAACATCTAGATCTCTGGAGATGGACTCGTAACCTTGAGATTGTTGATATTTTTTTGGTTCTCAAGTCCTCAGACAGTTCTCTTCTCCTCTTTCTGTTGTCCATGCTTAGTGTGGTACACACAGACACACAATGCACAGACTAAGTCAACTTCTCTCCTTTTTATCTGCTTTCAGGTGTGATTTTTATATTGCCCACACCTGTTACTTGCCCCAGGTGAGTTTGAAGGAGCATCACATGCTTGAAACAATCTTATTTATCCACAATTTTGAAAGGGTGCCAATAATTTTGTCCAGCCCATTTTTGGAGTTTTGTGTGCAATTATGTCCAATTTGCTTTTTTTCCTTCTTTTTTTTGTTATGTTCCAATACACACAAAGGGAATAAACGTGTATAGCAAAACATGTATTAATGCAATACTTTTCTGTGAGAAATACTTGATTTTCTGGAAAAAATTCAGGGGTGCCAACACTTTTGGCCATGAGTGTAAACAGCATTTTCAAATTTGTCTGCATTAGTCAAACTCTAAAGCCCCTGACACACCAACCAGATGGCTGACAGAAAAGGCAGTTGGACTGATTAGTCGGCTCCCCGAGGTCCAAAAAGTGCCTTGGAACACACCGAAGCAACGCCGTCTTGAGCTTACGTTCTGCGCATGCGCAAAACGTAATACAAAAAATGAAAACCGGAAATGACAACGCGTCATGTGGGTCTGGCTTCTCCAGCCGATAGTAATGGCGGCTTGTTCGAAATACGATCTCGTATTTTACGAAAATAGTTCACTTAAACGTGTTTCTGAAAACATTTTAAGCGAGACATAGGCCATACAGTTGCTGAATCTGTCTTCATTTCAGATCGACAAAGGTCAGTTTAAAAGATTTTCGACAGATTTTGAGAGGCGTTCGTCACTCATCCCACTCGTTATTTCCAGGTGAGTCCGACTGCCCGCCCTCCAACCCAGCAAGTCAGGTCAGCCAAAATGAAGGCCGACAGCTCCTTCCACGGACGACGGCACGGAACACACTGAACAGACTCGAGTCACTGACCTCGCCAGACTGTCCGACGGACGATTATTGGGTTGGTGTGTCAGGGCCATAACAGTAGCTCGTCCGTTTGTGGTCCCAATATTTATACTAGCTGCATTTTCTCATTATCTCTAAATCTCTTCGCTAAAATCCCAAATGGGCCAATTCTATTCAACTGCTATCTGCTTTACATGTATCTATAGTATTCATATTGAGATGTGCAGCTCTCCTCTCCCCCGAAACACCCCTCAATACATCCCCATGGCGTGTCCTCGGGCCTTCTGCCCCAAGGGCTCAGGGGATGTGAATACTCCCTGGGGCTGCTGTTTTCACAGCCTGTGAGAGAAGCACTCGAGAGAAAAGGAGAGAGAACAGGAGAGAGGCAGCAGCAGCATTTCTCTGTTTGCTTGATGTCACTATAATGGAAATATGCATAAGTGAGAAAAGGCATAGTGGGCCTTTGGGGCCCAAGAAGTACAAATATTTTAATAACAAACACTTTCAGTGTTTGCCTCCTGTAACGACACCTGGGTATTATTTCACATTGAATGCAGTCAGTCAGTGCCGAATTCTGTATGCATAAAGATATAGATGTTTTCTACTTTTACTGGAAGTGATTTTTATGCTGTGGAAAGTTTTCCTGGTGATATGTCCTTTGGAGAACTGTCATTAATCAAAAGTCAAAGTCACCTCAGATCTCACATTAGAATAGACCAGTTTAGCTACGGCTGAAATTGCAGCTGACCCCTCGTGCCCTGAGCACTTATTCAAAATCAGCAACACGGCCATAGGGGGCTAAAACAACTAAATTGAGTGAGGTTGCAAGAAGCTAGTATGACTACTGAGGGAAAATACCCAATAAAGCAATGCCAAGTGGCAATCTCAAGGGTTTCCTTGAGCTTTCTAATGTCCTGATGGGTGACTTACAGCTTTGTGTATGCTATAAATGTAAATGACAAAGGTTATACTGTAGAGAATAACATACAGTTAACACAATAAAAAATGAACAAAAATGATGGTGTTCATGCCAAAATAGTAACGTATGTCCAGTGCAAAGGTGCCTGTGATCAAAACTAGAACTTAAAAAAAGCATCTGACAAAGGTGGCAACGTCCAGATTCACAAGGTGAAGTTGCTATTGGCATTGAAACAAACCCAAAACCAAAGTACATCTATTACAGATGACATTACAAAACTGTGCCACATACAGTAGTTGTTCAAATTCAATCTATTCTTCTACAACTAAAATATGGAGTACATTGTGGGAGCAGTTTGATATCCATCAACAAATTTAAAATATATTACCTAAATATTTGTATTAGAGAACAATCTTTTTTCAACAGGTACAGTGTCTCCATGATAGAACAAATGTGCTGTTGCTTTTATAAATAGCAGATGAAAACCAGACACATTCTGTACATAAATGGGGAAAAGCTTCATCAGACCCATTGAATCCAGTATCAGTGAGTATATGCAGCCTGTTTGAAATGATTTGCATTTCTTATTGTGTTATTGTCTTGAATCAACTTATATGTGTTAATTATTGCATTAAAAATGATCTCACTCTCAACACAGTCACAGACAATTACAATCCTCAATAATAGTGGAGATCTGTGTCTATATTGAGTGTATTTGAGATTGGTAAAAAGGAAAATACAGAAAACGGTTTGGCTGAACAAGTTAGACTCCCTTCTCGGATTTTTCATAATGAGCTGTCAGTCATATCTCAGTGCCACACAACTTTCATCTGCCCTGATTCCTCCCAACCTCCCCCATTTATCACTCCTTTCTCTCTTCTGCGACGCACTCCTCCAACGCCCCGTGTCGTTTATCACGTCCGGTGGAATAGAGTTTCTCCAGCTGTCAATTTAGGAAATGGAGTGAGGAGTGAGACCCCTGGGACCCCGCACTAATCTTAGAATGCAATGTTACGAAAAATGATGTACATCTTCAGTAGCCAGTCACACTCGCATCCGCGGGAGCAGCACATGTGTACATCAATTATCTGTCCTCGCCCAAAATTCCTCCTGTCAGTAAACAAACAACTAATAAAATGCTGCAGCCCGGCAAAAGTAAACTCAACTTATTCATCTCCTTTACTGTTGTGGCAATGAGGTCATGCATACCTGTATATAGCTCTAAAAGTTATCCTAAAATTATAACCCAAAGGCTGGAAAAATCTACTCAACTCCGCTCTACTTTACTCAGCTGCTCTTTCACCTCAGTGGTGTTCGATAAACTACTACCTGCCCTGGGGTTTTAACGGTCAGTGCTGCTGTTGCTGTCAGAGCCTACGGTGAAAAACGCCAGTGTCACACAGTTGTGTGTCCCATGGGGAACAGATATCATAGTCGGTTACATGACAGGTGTGGCAGATGAGCAGTGAGTGAGACCTCTGCTCATCACTCTGCTGACCGTTTAGGACGGCAGCACACAGTACGCGGTGCATGCTACTCTACTGCTGAACACATAAACACCTCAGGCCCACTGATATTAGAAATCAGGTCCGGTTATGTTGAAACATTTGAGGAGGAGTTATACAGATAATGACCAAGTTGTCTTTTTATTAACTGTTTATGTATGTCATGGATTATTTTATGCATTTCAATATGATGCACTAGTTTGTCTTGTGCTATTTTTATTTTCCTTTCAGGTCAATGGACCTATGAAACAAATACTATAATTCTGCGTGAATGAAGTAGAACTGTCTCCACCACAGTGAGAGGTTGTGTGAAACAGTAGTATAGCAGTTATTCCATTGGCTGGCTACTTGTAATCACCCTTGTGGTTTAAAAAGGTCGAGGGGTCAGGGGTTATGGGAGATAAGGACCCTAGGGACCGTCATAAAACACTTGCGACACTTCAGCCCTCGTTTGTCATGCCAGAGCTCGATATCACTCATTCATCATGGTTAGGAAAGTCTTTTCCTTTAATACACATCTTACGTCATAATCCTGCATTGTGACCACAGTCTACGCCCTCTAAGACCAGTTATTTTTACAGTTATGTTTAGAGCATGATGGTGCATTTATCAAGAACAATCCTTGACTTGCCATAGTTTCAGACGAATGTGTTTGTTTATATGTCTGTGTGTCAAGAAAGATTCCTGTATAAATCTACAGAAGCTTTATTTAAAATCTTTTTTCCTCTGCCGTGTCTGACAGCAACATAAGTTTGAGGTTTTCAAAGTCAAAACACTCTTCCTCAGATTGGGTGGTAACAGCGACTGCTCACCCTCATCCACATCTGCATCGCATTTTCCTGAATTTGCCAGCGCAGAAAGGAACAATCAAACGGCCGACAAAACAAATGAGATTCCCTTACATTAGGCAACCGTGTAATCACATTTCCCATGTTGTCTCTTTCCCTATATGCTACGTCCTGTCGAAATTGGAGCCAGAAAGTAGGAGCTACATCAGTCGGGTCACAGTGCAGCCTGGTGCAGGCCTCCCTCCGTTAGCTCTGCATACAGAGACGCTCGCTCCCGCTGAGACATCTCATTTAGTGCATCTGCAAACAACATTACAGGTGGAAACGCTTTAGGAGATGTCTTGCAAGCATTAATCCCATTTGTGTCCTAACCCATTTCAAATGTGCATGCCGCTGCACTCATGAAATGAGAAAGATGCTGCGGCGATCAAATGGATGCAACACAAACATTTCCAAGGACTTCAGTGGACACACAAAGGAAATGTCATCACTAAGAGGATCTGCATTCAACGATAGAAAAGAAACGGGTGCCTTTAAATGTCGAGCAATGAGCGGTCGATTTAATAAACCATATTTGTGGAAATTAAATGTTGAATAAAATTATAAGGCTCTTTTGTAATTAAGGTGTAAGAAGACAGAAATAAAGTCTATCAATGCATGTACTATTTTGTACAAAATACTAATCTAAAAAAACAGGGAGCATATTTGTAATTGCACCTTTTCAAAAAGGTAACCACGTCATCATGTCCAAAAAACAGCAGCAGGTGGTGACACAAATTGTTGTATCATGCTTCTTAAAATATTGAAATAAATTGCTCCTCCTAATAAATCTTTCCAAAACCATGCAGTTAATTTGAAATGGCAGCAATCTACTGGAATTCAGTACCACATTTTCAATTTGGCAAGTTTAAGTAGGAGAGTAAACAAAAAAACGTGACTTTATGTTATGTAATGTATCAAAATGATTAAAAGAAAAACAAGAATCCAAAATTATGACAAGAAAATATCCACATCCCTCAGCAGGTGGTGGTTTGAGGAATACAATAAATAATGTCCTTGTGTATTGGACATCATTTTTGCACTAAGTTCAAAACATTAGCAATGAATGAAAAGAAAAAAAAAGTTGAGGTTCTTCTGTTTATCAAATCATTTAGACTCAACAAATCATGTGTTTTTAAATCCAGGTGGAAATGCTTTAAGTGACCTTGTGAAGACAAAAAATAAAACAAACAAAATCAGAAAGTTAGACATGCAAGCAATGAATACAGCATGCATAGGAGTCAGAAAGCATGAATAAATATGAAATGCTGCCTGTAGTTAAATACTACCCTCTAGTGGGCATTGCAACGTTGCTGGATGTCTACCTGGTACAGTCTATGATGTCAACTCAGGACCCAACAGAGGAATCAGAGGCATTTAATTACTTGAAAGTGAGGAGAGTTCTTTACAGATTTGCTTGACTTCCGTTTTATCTTAATCCCAGATAAAATAATTCAGAACAATCCGAAATAAGAAATATGATTGTTTCTAAGGTTTCGGTCCCTCATCTGAATATCCAAATACACTAAATTCTCCAGGAGAGCACACAAGCAATTGCTGCGTATCAGCTGTTTATTCAATAAGTCATACAATACACACTATACAAAGAACACTGTGCAGGAGGGCTAAATTCACGGTCATGTCTGACCTGCTCAAACGGGGGTTGTCTGGAAATTGTGTCAACACACCTGCAACGATACTGTAAGTCGCTGAATTGATTCGTCGATCAACACAAAATCAGTAGGCAACATTCCAAGGTTCCAGCTTCTCAGATGTGATAATTTTCTTTTTCTTTGATTTATATAACTGTTATTTAATCATCTTCAAGTTAATCAGACAAAACAAGCAAATTAAAGACATTACTGTGGCCTCTGGTCATTATTTCAACTATTTAATATTTCACTGAAATATAACACTGAATCCATCGAATAATTGAGAAAGAAATCCACAGATCAATTGATAATGGAATAAGCCTACCCCCCTGCACTCTTCTCTCCCACTGCTCACTTTGCTGTTTCACTTCCACACTCTGAGTTAAACTACTGTCAGGTGAATGACATACGCCACCCAATCCCCATGGCCTGCTCTTAGCATTCTCCTCCTTGGTCACGTCCAATTAGCTATCCCCTAAACACTCTTTCTCATTAGGCTAGCCATAATCCACTCATCGTGCCTTGATTTGGCAAATAAATCACACTGAATTTTTTCAGACTATTTTCCCTCCCATGCTCCACCACTGCTGCCGTCTTTTTAAGCTCGGTCTCTCCCTCAGCCTCGTTAACCCTGTCCAGAGTTTCTACGGTGACAATCTCCGCCAGGCCTCCTCATTGGACATGGCAGCCGGCAATTTGCATGCCAGACTATTTCTCTTCATCATTGGGCCTCTTTCTCTCTCACTCTCTATGCTAGAAGAATAGAGAATAACTCAGCAACTGACGGCAGACGGCATGCACGTCCTTGTCCTACAAGGTTACGAATCCATTTCATCTGTGCAAGAGGGGAGTGAATTAAAATAAATGATAGCCGGACATTTATTGCATTCTGGGGGTGAAGGAGGGATAGGGGAGGAGAGGCACAAGTTGCGGAGTGAGACTTGTGTCTCATACTGAGCCAGACTGGCAGACAGTTTGATATTGACTGGCATACAGCCTTGGCACAAAGAATGAAGACAATACGAAGACAATAGAATTATCCACCACAGAGCTGAGTTTAAATCTGTTTGTCTCTGAGCCCAGCGTGCTTCAGTCTAGCTGTTGCTCTGGGATCATACAACTCTTCACATGTCAATGTATCCAGCGTTGCACATCATATGTCACTAGTCAGTGCCGGGACAAGTCCAAGCTGACCTGTGCCATTAAATCTGAAGGAGCTAAATTCATATTTTACAGTTATTCCTATGTTGATATTTTCACCATAAATGCTTCTATTCATATATCAACTTTAAACAGGTTTATTCTCAGAAAGTACAATTATATTTTAATTTTGTGTTTTACTGTTAATAAAATACATGCATGCCCCTTTGAGACAAGTTTAAAACATTTAATAAACACTTTTAGTTGCTTGCAGGTACAGTATAGAGTGGGCTGCATAGTTGAATGACCCTGTTGTGGAACGTGTTGTAGACTTATGGAATATATAGTAAAAAGGTGGCATTTTCTATTGGAATATTTTTGTTTTTTATCAAGTTTACTTTTGTAAAGAGGACAGTGGATTACTTTCTCTACAAGAGGAGTCGATGAGAGCTGAAACCAATGTCAACTTAAAGCTTTAGTGCGTAACTTTTTGATATTAATGAACGTCCATTACATTAAAGCCATTGCCAAATAAGTTGCTTTAAAGCTAATTAAGACTATCAGCTCCAGTCCATCATGGGTTTTTAATCCTCCTTGGCTACTAGCAACTGTGTGGAGGAGGTGGGGGAGAAGTGTGTGTGTGTGTGTGTGTGTGTGTGTGTGTGGTGGTGTGGTGTGGGGTGTCATGGTAGGCTTGTAACAGGTGGAGGGGCCAACAGTGTTGTTGTCATTACTTAGAATTCCTCATGATGGCGGCAGAAACTACGCACTATAGCTTCAAGGTTTACACTCGCTACTGAGTTGTGGATCCTAAAAAAAACTTGTTCTTCTTTTAAGCCACTACTGTTGAACTGCCAGTATTATTAATATGAGGATGTCTTGAGTCTATTTTGTCCACATTTGGACTAGTACACAGCTTATAATATTTTTAAACTTGGAATCACTGCTGTCATTTGAATTGCAGCACTGTGATGTTGTAAAAGTACGGGGATAGTGTTTATAGATGTCACTGGAGAGCCACTGTGCATCACTCCAAACTGCTCCTTGTTTCCATCTGCGTGTTCCAAAAATACATCCTTGGACCCAAAGGATCCCTCGCTAAGTGACTTTTTTTTCCTGTTGACCACAAAGCTATCAATATGTCTGCCTCTTGACACTGCCCTATCTCTCTCTGGACAAGGAGGCCGGACTCTGAATGCTGACTACTGCTCGCTGCACAGCTCTCCTGGACCTCTTCCAGGACACTCTATTGTAATACAGTTATTTTTAGACAAGTTGACGCAAATAAATATTTATAGTTGTTTGCAGGTCAGGGGTCTCAATGAACTGCAGGGTGGATGGCAGTGAATAAACTACAATATGTAACTATGTAAGCAGGAATGAGGGTTCAATACAGCAGGGCAGGAAAAAAAAGATGGGGAGATAGTTAAGGCTTGGCACTTGCTCATACTTAAAAATCAGAAAGAAATACATTATAATTATAATCTATGGAGCAAAATGAAGACTGAGACCATTTCTATCAATACTAATAATGGTTAGGCCTCAAAATAACTTAAGTGGAGAGCTTCCTGGTGCGTTATGGGGTTATTCATTGCAATGTGGTGTTAGATTTTTACTCACACTTTCCCTGAATGCAGCTTTCTCATTTTCCCTGACATCTGGATGCCTGTGATAATAGCCCTGGCGCTGATCACTTTTACATTAAACTTGGGTCTGAATGGAGATGTGTGTCACTGGAAATTATTACACTTGTCACTTCACTCCACTTCCTATCAAATTTATACTTTAGGAGAGGATATTTCTATGCAAAGAGACTGAAATGACCTAGACAAAGCCTTGGCTTGGGTGATGAAGGAGTAGCACAAGGAGGGAAAATTTAAGGTTCAAGGAAATGCTGAAGTAGCCAAAATGTTGATTGAATGGTAACATTTTCCTGTGGTCTCCCCCCTAACCAGAATTTGGACAGAATATGGAGGGAATATTGTGTTTCTGTCATTGTTCATCTAGCATAACTTTGAGTCTAAATATAGGTCATGCAAGGCTCGGGCCACACATGCAAGCATACACACACTGAAATACACACAAAACACAGTGAGTCACTGTGTGCTTTTACTCTGTAATGCTGTTTCTATGTCTAATCCTTCTACCTTTCAAAATAATTCAGATATTTCAGATAAATTGACTTCAAATGCTCTTAAAATGGAATAAGTGCAGTGACATACCGTAACTACTGTAATAGTATTTAGCTGTAATTTGATGTGTACATTGACTGACAAATTTGATCAGAAATACCAATTTAGAAGTACACTGCATTACTTCTGTATTAACCTTCACTTCAATAATGTTGAACAGTTCAGTGTCTGTATAAAAGCCGCATATAAAGTACAGATTAATCTATTGACACAAATCAATCTTCTGCACAAATGTCCAAAAGTCGAGTCGTTCCGTTTCTTTCTCAGTTATTCATCATAGGAGAGACTGTTGTCAGAGTGCAGGCGGTCAGACAATACAGAGAATACAAAGAAGTCGATTTTAATTTCTGAAAGTGATGGTGTACACCTCCGTCTCTGGAACCACATGTACCCATAATGGATCAGATTCCACCAGAACATTTTGTCCTGTGCCTTTCTCGATTTTCTGACCGTCTCAAAGAAAATATAAATACACAATGATACAGTGGACTGCCCAATCTGCTGTTCAAAATCACATCAACATTTGCCATTGCAGTAAAATGGCTCACAACAATTAGCAATCTCTAATTTCAACAGCCCAAACAGAGGCACATTTTGACCTTCGTACCGACCAGCCGACCAGGCGTCTGTCCGTCAAGGCCGCACAAACAACCCAGCTACTCAAACACTTGTCATCATCCCTCATCAGCATCTTGATTGTTGAGGAGGACAGATTAGAGGGAATGTCCACATACATCCAGCGGCCTCTGATGTGACAGCAAGGGTTTATGGGATAGAAACCCAAGAGCCCCGCCTCACTTCACCTTGACCCCGCCGCCCCGCTTCCGCCACTACCACTCCTCTCGTCCCAGGCTCTCCGGTCTGACCTCGTCATCCCGGCCTCTGGCCTCGCCTGTGACGGCTGAGTTATTACCATAATTACCCAGGAGGCATTGCAGGGAGCGGCCACATGGCCATGTTTAACAGAATATTTGGGTGTTTTATCGACTTTAACTCAGCCCCTGGGGCAGGCGAGAGGGGGCTGGGATGATAAGAAAACCACTCATGTGGGAAATGAAGAGGACCATTTCACAGACGGAACCAAGAAGGGGATGAAATATACTGTTAATGCAGCAGTGGCCAGTGCACATATGTCATATATTCTCTAAGACAAGGTGTAAATATGCTCATATATTCAGGTGTCGAACAGAAGGACTTGGCTGGAGATGACTACCTTCTAAAAATAGCACTTTAAACCTTATAATGGAAAAAATGAATTTGGATTGCTTTGTGTCAACATCAAATATTTCAAGTCCTGAGGTGGAATGAAGGTGGACTTGAAAAAATATATTACTCATTTTTCACAGCTGGGATCTTCCGAATTGACAGACTGAAGGGCTTTAGGGAAATTTATAGTATGTTTCTTAGTGTTGCCGTTTGTTTCTTGTCAGACCAATTTTTATAGACTTTTTCCATGTTTGTGTATATTTGCTCATTTGAATTAATAGAATTCTGTGGGACAGACAAACAGCAACTTCTCTTAAAACAGTAGTTTAACATACATTCAAACCATGCAACAAGGTCATGAAAAAGGTATTGAGGAAAAACAGTCAAATTCACCCCAAACTAAACTATTACTTAAAGAACAATGATTGTTTTCTTGCTGTGACAATCACAAATTAAACACATTTTGGAGGCCAGGTGGATTTTTGTCAAAACAACAGTTTCAGCTATATGTTACATTTTTAAAAAAGCTCTTTATAATCCATGCCTATACTGCCATGTGTACACAAGCCAGGAGGCCATGCATATTCATACAGTTACAGAGTGAAAAGTACAGCCCAGCCTGCCATACACGGGGCACAGGGGCCATTGGCCTTAGGCCAACAACGTACAGAGAGACAAAGATTGTGTATAGTAAGCACACACTTCTATTAGTATCTGTATTTATTTACACTTACTGGCTCAATCAAACCCACACAGAGAAATATAGAAACACACACACGTTCACACAAGCCCTCACCTGCTCATAAAAGGTCAACACATTAGCATTCCAATACATACTGTATTCAGACTTTCCTGGTCCTATACAGCTACCCATCAAACATGTCCAAGATGGCACTTAGCCGTGTGTGCCCGTGTCTTATTATGCAGACCCATCTGTGTGGGTTCAAAGGTCATGGCCGGGCCTGGCAGGGGCTACAGGTGAGCAGATGAGAACAGTAGGGGCTCGGTTTAATTTAGCTAAGCACTACAGGATGCAGTGCGCCCCTGTACCTGGGAAGGACAAGTTGAACTTTTCACACTGCGCCTCAGACTCATCATTTCAAGGGGTGGAAAGTCGAAGAAAAATGAGTAATAGAGTCACAAAAAAAGCTTTTGACAAAGAATCTGTTTCTTTGTGGCTGAGTTGTTTTTATTTTATTTTGTGAGACTTGTTCAACAAAGACAGACAAGCACATAAACACACAAATCTACGTACACACAGGACTCTGTCACCAAGTCTCTGTTTTTACCTCCCTTTCTTTCTCTTTTTCCCTCTGACACACATCCAAGCACACAATACACAGACATATTGAAAGAAGATGACTGTCAGCAGTGTAACCGTGTGTGGGTGTGTGTGAGGGAGAAAATCCCTAATCTGGCATGGGCCAGCTTCCTGTCTAGACTCTGCATGAGGAGGCCAGTGCTAACCTGGCCAGTGCTGTGAGTGTGTATATGTGTGAGTGCATACATACACACAACCATTGTGTTTGTGTGCAAGCTACTAATGTATGTGTGAGCACAAACCTGCATTATGTCTGTGTCTTAAAGAGAGAGAGTAGGTGGCCGCTATCATTGTACTTGTCCAAACCAAAAAACAGACATTAACCACTGGCCTTCTATATCTACTGTCCAATGCTTATTTTTTTATTGGACAGTTTCCAGTAAAGCTCCTTTTTGTTTTCTGTTATTTTGACACTTTCTTTGCCACGCGTGCCAATGCTGCCGCAATTCCAAAAGCCAATTTCCTCATTATCCAACTTGCAGCACTTACGGGAATAGAGAGGTGGGGTTGTGGAGGGTTAAAGTTGGAGGGAAATGGAAAAAGGCCTGATGTGGTTTTCTCTAAAATTCCATACAAAGAACGAGGATGAGCTAGAGAAGGACTGAAAGGCTTTTGTTTTCCTTCCTTCTTCTCTGTCCTTCCTAAATACAGCTGATCAGCCTAACAACAGTAAATATGGTACTGAAAGCTGTATACTTTTGCCCAACACTATAAAAACACAACTGAAAATGAAAAACGTTAAGTCACTGAAAAAGAATGCCTCACGGTTTGGTAACACGATTAAACTGAGCTAACTGAAAGAATCATAACTGGAATCGCTGACAGCCTCTTGCCATCAATCATTTGTACAAACTCTGCCATTAGTAATCACAACAAACACCACTGAGCACAGCAACTTTCTGCTGTCTTACTCACACTGTGAGCTAATCAAAAAAATGCTAAGTGTGTTTAGCCTTAGCTTTGGCAGTATTTGTCAGGAGTGTGAATCAACATCATGAGCGTCGCTATTTCATATTCATGCAGAGGCCCAATGACACCTTGTCCTTTGCCTTCCAAAAGGCCTTTACTCAGCAGATCACCACCCCTGTAGAACCAGATGTAAAGTGAACAGTCTTCACCTCTGTGACATCAGCCCGTCACAATATGCCATCTTATGGGAGCAAGCCATCACAGAAGCCTGCCAAAGACCAGGGCTATGACCATGGCAGCCAAAAAACCAAGAAGAACAAATAACAATGGTGAATTTTTTTTTTTTTAGGTGGAAAAGAAACTAAATGTAAATATTTGGGCGAAAAGTCTTTTTTCAGCACGTCTTTAAAACCCCATTAATCCTTTTTTTTTTTTAAATACTGAAATATAATAAATGACTGTAATTTGAAGGTGTGATAACAATTATGTTTAGCTCTACAGAACTTTTTAGCTAGACAGACAAAGTTAGCATCTAGCTGGTGAAGAAAGTCAAACAACTAGCATGCTAAGACCCTAATTCTTACCTTAGGAGAAGGTGAAAACCAAAACAGATGTAAATCAAAAGTGAATATTGGACTTACATGCATAAGGTAGCCAGAAACACGACTCCATTGGGATGTCGATGTCCTGCCATGTCTCCTGCAAGCGAGACCCTGTTTGCCAACACGTTAGACATGTCAGGGATATGCCTCTCTCAGCTGGTTTTGAAGGTCTTCTGTCCCCTAGTGGCCAAAAACTAATTTTAAATTACATTTTCAAAAATGGTAATATATGTAATTTAAAAGCAAGTACATTACTTTACATTCTTTTAGCAGATGCTTTTGTCAAAAGTGACATACAATAAGTACACTGAACCTCCACAGGAACAAGAGCTAGATGTGGCCATGTCTAAGTGTAGTCTGAAAAGGTTGGTTTTCATCATGTAGCAAAAGATGGGCAGTAATGCTATTCAGACTTCAAGGGGAGTTCAGAAAAGTCAGAAGAGTCTTGCTGCAACAAGGACCCCAAGTAGTGTAAGAAGAACCAAGTCTTGGCCAGTCAACACCATTTGTAGCCTGAAACACAACCTGAGCACACCTGTGAGTAGACTAACATTCAAAAAGTTCCCCATTGCCTCAAACTTAACCACAATCAGAGATAAGGCTTAGACTCTGCAGGTAATTGTCATGTAATCAATCTAAGCATCATACTCATGGAAGACTGGTACTGGAAGACTGCAACAAGATAAAGACATAAACCTCAGGCACGACAATGACAGAGCGACAGACAAGCTTTTGCTGACTCCACGTGATCTCACCTTAAGTCATCGTCTAGCCGGCGTGTTATTCCTTTCCTATGTGCATGTATTAAGAAAGCCGATGACTAACACAGATGGTGGACGAATCAAATGAGTCATTTCAGTTGTATGGCCATGACATATACACATCATTGTCTCCGTTGGTGTGGGTTTAGGGGTCTCTTGTTGGCATTCCTATCCAACTGACTCCCCAAGTATGACTCATAGGCTTGTTACCCCCAGACGAAGCAGACTTTACTGTGCTGGCTTGTCAGTGTGCTATAGTAGGGAAATTTGGCGGGACGCTGCTTAGTATTTGGGGTTTGTCTGACTCAGTCTAGCCAGTCTTAAGCAGTCTGGCTGTGTGTATGTGGTCAGATTTCTGAACTCTGTCTACTCTACAGAATCACGATAAAATCTTTAAAACAAACAGTTTGTTTTGCAAACTCAACAGTCGCTCGATCACTGCACTGCTAGCAGAGGTTAAGCACTACGGTTGGTAATCTGACAAGTACAGTCATCAGGAACGTAACCTACTTTAAAGGAAAAAGAGGACATATTCCTCTGTACTGCTACCAGCATGTGTTTTTGTTTTCATCCTCTGGTCTGTAGCTGCATTCCTCTCCTGTGTGTTGTGCGAGACGGAGAGATTGCCGGAGAATGACTCACTAAAACCTGACCCAGCAGTGAGGTAATCACTGGAGGACGCTTGGAGTAAAAGTGAACTTTGATGGTGATGGCTGGGATCATGTCTAGGAATCCCCAGACAGTTTGGAATAGTGTGTGTGTGTGTGTGTGTGTGTGTGTGTGTGTGTGTGTGTGTGTGTGTGTGTGTGTGTGTGTGTGTGTGTGTGTGTGTGTGTGTGTGTGTGTGTCTGTGTAGGATGACATAATTTTTGTTCACCAGTCCAGTCCATGTGATGGCTTGTGTATGGCCTCCTGATGAAGACCCACAACCCATTACAGAATCTCTCCACACAAACTTGTTAAGTCAAATGGAAATAGATGCTCAACCCAGAAGTACAGCTGGTAGTTGATAATGTATAATTCTGCCTTTAGTTTTACATTTCTGATAAAACCAGAGAGGAAGAACGAAAGGATGAGTACTGTACAACACTGATGATGATGAATTCAGATATAGATTTTCTAATTCATTTTGCATAAATAATATTCCAACTAAATGTGACATTTCACAAAAAAAAATCTCCTTAGGTATGATGCATTGACAAATTTAGTCCACTAACAAAGTTAGTACAATTTTTGGACTCTTGAATGTAGGACACTTTCTTAAGCATTAAATATACACTCCCTGGTCACTTTATTAGGTACATCTATCAGTCCAGTTCAACACCACTGCAAGCTACAACCTCAATAGCAGTTATTAATAATACCTCTCTGACAGTCATGTAAAACTGAACACAATTATCTTTGTAAAGGTAGAATTTATGGCTGAGCTCTTGTATTGGGTTGCATCGGATTTTACAGGTGTCCCTTATAAAGTGGTCACTGAGTGTACATTTTTATATAACATGATTCTCTGAAAATGTATAAAATGTTGAGTTTCTCTGCTCTTCAGACACAGACAGCAGACATTGTTTGTTATGCAGCATCACCTGCTGGCTTAATGGAGAACTGCCAACATTACAGTAATTGACAAAAGATGAGACAAACGGCAGCAACACCGATACAGAACAGTGGACCTGTATACTGTTTATCAGAGCAAACAAATGTTCACTTTACAGTGAAATGTAAACTTAAATTATTTTTAAACTTTTTAAAAACTTAAATAAGCCACATTAAATAAATGGTATATTCACTGAGGTGTGTCATACAAACTGGGAAATTTGCTAGAAGAAGAACAAAGAGACAAAACAAAAGACAAAAGTGTTACACTTGGTAACGAAAAATAATAATACATGACTGTGTGTGTCACACTTTATCTTTGAGATAAGCTACAATGCAATGCAAAAAAGTGAGCATAGAGGACTGTGGGAAAGTGGCAGAGGAATACCAGGCACCAGGGTGCTTGTCTTAAAATAGTTTCACAATGGCTATGAAGACATCTCATTCCCTACTCATTCTTGGGTCATTCAAAATGCCCAAACACCCATTTAGGGTTTGGATCGCACAAACATCACTGAGCTAAAGTTATGAATGAAGACATATCAGCCAGAGCTTGGAGCACGTTACAGGAAACCAATTTCCAAACACAGAAAAGCAACACTGTCCCTATGACAAAAGTATTAAAGACAACAGATACGGAAGAGCTTGATCATTAAACATAGAGCTACAGTTCACCTGCTTGAACAGCACAATTATTGCACCAGATATATACAGTATGTGGGGCAACAAATTGCTGATTTTAGCCCTTTTTCATGCAACCGTCAATGAAACAGTGAGACATTCCTCAAATGCTCAATAAAGAATAAAAATAAATCAAAACTACTCTTTACATAATGCACTGTTCAGATAAAAATAAATATAAAATGTAAATTAAAGTGGTATAATATTAATATATTAAAATAAAACACTTCACGCTTTTCCAAGATGACATCTGACTATAAAAGAGGAAAATGACAGACAGCAAGAGTGAGAGTATCAGATGGTGCATGAGCATGTATGAACGATTCATTTTCATTCAAGTATCATAGTGAGTTGAGGAAGAAATTACCTTGTTCTAACAAAATGTGTAAATATAAACCTCATATTAATCTTAAAATCCAGCAAACAAGCAAAGTCCTTTTTTGAAAGTTTGTATATAGTGCACACAGGCACCTGCATATGATTCAATATTTACCAAGTTTGGACATTCTACGAAATTGTTCTTGCTATGCAAACTGGTGAGCAAAAGAAACATAGTGAAATACCAAAGCCCATGTTTGGGTACGGGGCCTCCAGTGATTGAGTGAGCTTTGACCTAAAATAGGTCTGAGAATGTGAATATGCTCTATGAATAGAGATAAAACAGACTGTGGAGGGCAAACAAAATAAAAAAAGATGAAATAACTTAAAAGGGCCTGCAAATAAACCTTCAGACATCAGCGCATGAAAATTAATTTTGTTTGGATGTTGGTTTGCAGAGGGCATGGGAAAATCCACACAAACAGAGAAGAAACTTTGGTTCTTTTGAACAGTAATGCAATCATGTTGCCTGTAATTTGAAAGCATGCCCTGTATTGTGTGGGTCTTTGTAGGACTCCAGCAAAAGAGCAGACAAAGGACCCAACTGGGAATCATCACAAATTATCTTTATGGATTTTTTTTATGTGTAAACTATAAACCCAGCTATTGTCATTTTTAGGGTTGCTACCACAGAAACAAATACCTGTTTTAAAATCTTTAGTCCAAGGCAAGTTTAAGACACAATTTTGAGATTAAAATTAAACAGAGCAATAATGTATAAAATGTAAGTCCTAGACTAGGACCTAGATTTGACTGTTCTGTGTGTGTTGGTCTACATTTGCCTTTAAACAACTGTCCTTGAGTGGGACGGCAATCACAAGCAAACATTAAACCTTTGTGTTACAGAAGAGAATACACATCTTAACATCACAATGTAGTTTAAAAGTGTATAAATATGCAATATTATAAGACTGAGGGGAATCTAATAGAGGAAAAGGAGAATTTCTTCAACTCAGATACTGTCAGAGATAGTAGATAACTGCTAGTACCACACTTTGCCCACTAGAGGGTGAACAACCCAGGCAACAGCATGGTAGACAACCAGAAGAAACATCAACTACTGAGATCTCTGTAACATCGCTATTGATATTAAAAATATATATTTTAACACCAAAGAAGCCACAAGACCAGATATTTACTCCACTTCAGATGCCTTAATAAAGAAAAAACTGGCGAGAATATTAAGGCTAAAACTTTCCAACTTCATGTAGCCTAACTGCTCTTATGATTGACGTGCTCAGAAAATAAAAAAATTTAGACTATCTTACATGCTTATTGTGTCACAGTGGAGCACTGGTGCATCACAGTGATCGCTGTTATGATTTGGGCTCTCCCGGCAGGGTGCCTGCGGTCCCTCCTCCATCAAACGTCAGAAACCAGTGCTATAAAACACATGAGGCCATACCGACCGCTCAAAGTCGCATATACCTCGTTAACCTGACAGCCTGCGGTCTGCCTCCGCACAGATAATAAAGCAGCACTAGATTTTGATGACAGAAAAGTGGAGAAATATGCCGAGTTGTGGGACGACTTAAATCTACCGGATTGAGCACAAGAATGCAAGAAAAGTCTGTTTTCTTTTTTCTACAGATATTTGTGCCGGATACATTTTACTTGTGCGGATTAGTTTCTGTTGTTCCGGACTTTGAATTGACTAATGTCTAATGGGCGAACACACATTTGGATTTCTGCTGATAACACAAGGGACAGCCACAAGAAAACGAATTAAGTAAGGAGTTTTTCATCATTAGTTCCCAAGGAAGTTAAAGGAAACATCAGCAGAGCTAATCAGTTTAATTTGACACTGACCTTGGCAGTCCTCGCCTGTGAATCTGCACATTTCAACTACCGAGCGAACCAAATGCAGAGAGAAAGATGCATTTGGGCAAGGCTTTACTGTTTGTCCTCCTCCTCAACTGCGCAACTTTGAGCTCATCTCTGTCAACTTGTGCCACCGTGGATATCGACCATGTGAAAAGGAAGAGGGTCGAAGCGATACGAGGTCAGATTTTGAGCAAACTCCGATTGACAAGTCCTCCACAATCTCTCGGACCGAGTAAAATCCCTTATCAAATCCAAGCATTGTATAACAGCACCAAGGAGCTACTGGAGGAACTTAGGAAGGATCGGCAGCAAAGTTGCGGTCAGGACAACACAGAGACAGAGTACTACGCCAAAGAGATATACAAATTCAACATGGTCTACGGACCGCCAGAGAGCAGTAAGTATTACGATTATTTAGGTAGCTAAATATATACAGTATCACTTTCTTGTTTTAATGCCAGCAATCAACAGGTCCGTGCGTAATAACGCACCAAATAAAGAGTGTACGCCTAAAGCCCGAGCCAGCCAGACGCATCAATATTAAAACTTTGGCTAGGTTCCTATGCCATTCATAAAGATCGGTAGTATTTATAGCTTGTAGTTAAGCAACTCTTTATCACTGTGTTTTTGGTCTGCTGCACATTAAAGAGCCCCTATTTGAGACATACATATCAAAACACTCTGCTTTGAATATAAAATAATAAAAAGATGTTTCTTCAATGCAAAGTGTGTGTGTGTGTGTGTGTGTGTGTGTGTGTGTGTGTGTGTGTGTGTGTGTGTGTGTGTGTGTGTGTCCCGGAGGCTTCAAGTTTCCACATCACAAACTATTGACTTCCAAACTAGTTGTGTGATGTAACATAATGATCTTGTAGGTACACATGTTAAACTCAGATGAATGTTCAAACAGCCTGCTAGTGTTAATATCTGCACAAACATCATTCGGGGGGGTGGGCTTTCATATAAATATTTGTAAACCAACATTCTTTTTAAGAAAACACAAACGGGTTTTGTGAAACTGAAAGGTGAACTTGCTGTACACTTGAAGGATGTGCTTTGTTACTGTCGTGCTCACCAACCTGTTTTAACTCTGCACCAGTGTTCCAGGAAAGTCGCTCTCCTCCTACTCCTGACTCCACTCTTCCTCCTTGTTTTTTTTCCTCCATGGATTCTGTCCTTCCTCCAGATGATCCCACTTCCTTTTCAGTCAGGCCCAAATGAGAGCGACATCTGCCCAGGAGGATGGGGATGCCTTTAGGAAAAGGAGTAGGAAAAGTTAACAGAGGTGGACAGCAAAAGTTAGATGATGGAAGGACCTCCCCATTAGTCTGGAAAGAGGCATCCCTCTCTCCCCTGGAGTCAGTCTGTTCAGGAGGAGTGGGGTCCCATGAAGCCCTCGCATACATTACTACCACCCACCTCCCCATTGAGATGGAGCTTAAAGTGACCCCACTTCCTGTCTTGGCCAGTGAATTAACCACACGGGTGGCCCCTGAGAATGAGATCACTTTCTGCACTGCTCAGGTTTAACTTTGCTAAATTGAGTGTGAAACTGAACCGGCATCCATCCCCTTAAACGTGAATGATTCCACTGTGCCGTCATTTTATTGCCTCTAGGTAACATTTCACTGCTCGGTTAGTAATGAGCTTTATTTTGTTTGTGAAATATTTGTTAAGAATATCAGTAAAAGGCCTGTTAGGCTTACTTTTTTTTTCTCCGATTTGTGCTAAATCTCTATATGGCACGACTATTTCCTCCTATAGAAATAAAAATTATGAAATGGAAAACCTGTGCTGAGAGGGACATGTGTCAGCACTTGAGAGAGATTCATACAGCATGTGGTCCGACTGAGTTTGGATTACTGAGAAAGTAGAATAGGATAAATGCTGTGCGTGTGTAAGAGCCAAAGAGGGCCTCATGGTCCAAAGCAAAGCCAAGACCATTGCATCACAGTCCCTTTGAAATCAACAGGTGTTACTCAAAAGACCTATTTTCCCTCAGCAATGTTCTGTTTTGAATCTCACAAAATAGTTTTGACAAAAACAGCAGGCAGTAGGTGCCTCGAGTTGGTGTGGTGGTTTCATTGCTGGATTCAGAGCCAAGAATGGATATACATACAAGTACTTTTTGTTGGGTGTGCATGTACGGTTGGGTTAAGATCATAGTTTATTTTACCGTAATGTGGTCTTTATGCCGATTAGTTTGATGCGATAAGCTGAAAAACAAAAGGCAGAAAGTCAATAGCATAAGAGCTGAATTGACGTACAGTAAGCATCTGTACGAGTGTGTGTGCACTAGTTAACATCACTACTTCTCAAATACTTAATGTGCACAATATTCTCCAATATTTATTTTTTAATCAAGCCTAAAACTGTGGAATTGGCATGGCGGAGTGTTATTTTAATGTGTCCAACATGATCTCATACTTGGAAATATGCATTTTGTCAATACCCTGTATATCCACATGCATACACTGAGCCTGCTCTCTGAGACTGGTTAATGTGATTTTCATATGCTGGAGCTGCTTTTCTTCGGTTAAATGACAAAGAGACCAGCAGATTAACACTATATATTGTGGATACAATACAGACATTATGACTTTCTAGGTAATCTTTATCATTTTTGCACTTTCATAGGAAATAAATAAGGTTTTAAAAGTTTAACTTTTCCAAATCAAAACTCAAAGCATATACAGCAGTTTTACTTAAATGAATTTGAATGGGAAGCTCATCTCTATTGTAGCCTGACTTTACAGTATTTAATAACAGGTGTATATTATACAGGTGTACATACATGTTTTGTCTTGTGCTGCTTTCAGTCTTCTTATCAACAGCTCTCCCACAAATGATGCACACTTCATATATAACTTGAGATGACAGATGTTTCCACTATAGGAATGAACTTTCTTTCGTTACAGATGTATGTGCATTTAGCATTGTTTTGGCCAAATGCAACAAAATGTTTCGACAAACATTTAAATGTCCCCATCAGGTGCTGGTAGACCAATTTCTATACCTTTGCTGCTCCCAGTCTTTGAACTAAGCTAAGCTAACTGGCTCATGGCTGGAGCTTCATATTTACCGCGCAGACATGAGAGTGATATCAATGTTCTCGTCTAACTCTCTGCAAAAAAGCAAATAAGTGCATTTCCCAAAATGTCAAACTATTCCTTTAAAATCAGTTAGACTGTAGGTAGACTGAGTGAAGCAAGTTTTATGAAGACACAGCCACCTTCGTGTGTTGCCCCTTGTGGTATAACAGGAGCTGGCTTTGTGGAATAAAGTTTTGACTCTTAGCCAGTGACATCACTTTATTTCCCTCAGTTAATGTGGGCAAACACACACTCACTTTTTGATGATTTTTGAAGGTAAACTGTTGACCTTTGGTGGATCTGAGGCAGCTCTGTGAACCAACACAAATCCGTGACAGGTGCAAATGAAGCAGAAAGCTGCTGGAAGACTGGCAAATTACTACATTGAGAGGCTGGACTGCGATCATCGGAAAGATTTCCTTTTATAGCATGGTACGCATACAGAATCTGGCATATGTCAATGACTGAGGTTAGGTTGTGGAGAAGTCATCATGGTCAGAAAGGGGTTTGGGTCCAAAAAGTTGTCAGTGGGACCAAGGATAGCAGGGTTTTGATACGCAGATACCAGCAAGGTGAAGTCATAGTAAGCTCAATAATATTGCTATTTCAATTACAACATTTCATTTCCTCCAAATATAGACAAAATGTGTTGGAGAAACACTGAGGAATTTTGATAAAGCAGGCAACCACACTAATCATTCACTGTGGGCTGATAAACGTACTGCCAGCCATTAAAGAGTGAGCAAACCCAAGATCATATTTTAGGAGTGAATGGGTTTATAAGTCTTCTAGCATATAAAAAGAGAGTAAATCCATGCCATTATTTTCATATTAAAGTATCACTTTATTTCTGAAGCAATATGATATCTAAAAAATGAAAAAATACCAATTACATTGCCATCCAGAGTATGAAATTATTACATGTTCTTGCCAACTCAGTTAACAAAGTACTGTACCTTTTTTTTGTGCACAACTAAAATTACTCTGGCATTGAGCGGATAAAAGTTTGATCCAAAGAAACACCTCTTTTAACCCAGTCCTCTAACAGAAGAGTATTTTTCAAAATTGTGTTGTTGAAGGAGACAGGCTAAAACAGTGAGTGTTATTATATAGAGATGAAACGAGTTGTCAATTAAGTATTCGATCACGAGAAAAACTACTTTTAAAACCAATTAGTTATTGAAGTAAAATTTCATGGAAAAATGCCTAAAAATCACAAGTTTCAGTGTCTCAATTGTAAGAATTTGCTGCTTTCATTTGTCTTCTTTAGTATGATTCATTTTTTGGTTTTGGAGTGTTGGTCGTACAAAATGAGCAATTGATGAAATTATTTTGGGCTTTGTCACTACTTTCTGACAGATTAGTGGATTAATAGAGAAAATAATTGGCAGATTAATCGATAATGTAAACAATCATTAGTTTCAGCCATATTCTAATGTCAACTGCAGACATGCGTTTAGACCTAACATTTTGTTTTGATTTATGGTGGCAACACCTTGTTAATTATTTTTGTATAGCTTCTTACCAAAGCAGCTAAATGGCTGAATTCCATTTACATTACATGTCATTTAGCTGACGCTTTCATCCAGAGCGACTTACAATTGCTATATATGTCAGAGGTCGCACACCTCTGGAGCAACTAGGGGTAAAGCGTCTTGCTCAGGGACACATTGATTGATGTATCGCAGTGGGAATCGAACCCAGATCTCCCACACCAAAGGAATGTGTCATATCCACTGCGCCATCACCACCCAGTCACCACCCATTTACCTGCTTTGGTTTCAGGGTCGTGGTATTGTTCATGCTGGCTCACTGCCACTGCTTACTGGGACACTTAAATATGACAGAGCTATCGTTATTGGTCTTAGTAACACCTGGAAATGTTCCTACTATGACAATTTTCATTTAAACTGTTAAACACTCATATGAAGGAAATCATAATGCAATTATCTGTAATAATGTTGTACAGAGGTCGTGTAGCATTTGAGGTCTGTGTTCGGGCATTAACTGCTTGTATTGCATCTGACCTTGATAAGAACTTCCAAGCCTGTTCTCTTACAAAACTTTTATTTTATTCTCTCTGTTAAAGACGATCTGCTCTACTGCCCAAAAGGCATCACCTCTAAGGTTTTCCGCTTCAACGTCTCCGCCATGGAAAGGAACTCAACTAACCTCTTCAGAGCAGAGTTTCGAGCCCTGAGGGTGCCAAACTCAAGTTCCAAGAGGAATGAACAGCGGATTGAGCTCTACCAGGTGTGTAAAGGTACCGTCTCCTTGTCCTTCTACCAAGATCAAAGGCAAAGCTCACAGCCAAGGCAACAAGGAGTTTCAATGTCTTCTTTTCTGGAGTGTAATCTTTGTTTTGTAGATAGTTATTCTAGTCTGTCAAGAACATATCTTACATAAGCTGGGTAGTCATTCTCCACCACATGATTCCGGGCCCTAATTGACAAAGAGACCCAACGACCAGATTGTGGTTGCAGGCATGGGTAACAGCCAGACCAAAAGCCAAAAAAGCTCAACAGGCCTGCAGAATGTTAGTAGAACCAGGACAGGGGTACTGTTAGTGCAGTGCCGGCAACCCAGATTTAAAACAGTCCTCATTTTGGTTATGTACAGGTCTTTAACATTTAGTCCTCAAAACAGTATGCACGTTTATTAAGCTGTTAAAAAGGACTCTGGTCTGCTGACTGATGAAATGATGCAACACACTTCTACAGTCAGTTGTAGTCAATGTCATCAGGTCCCTGTTTGTAATGTCCTTGGCATTAGGATCCAATACAAAGATAATTATTGAAATAAAAAAGAAACAAATCCCACCACATACCAGATACTCTGGTCGGGAGCAATGTCATGACTAACCCAAAAGGACAATATTACCAATCACAGAATAATACTATAGGCAACTGCCAACATTAACTCCAACTCAACACCAAGCGACAAAAAGAAGAAACACTAGATGGCAGAGGGGTATTTTACAACAACATTGAACGCAACACAGGCTTACGGAGCCAGACCAAATGCAACACTCCCGTTGCTGTTTATCCGACAGCGGCAGCATGGTGTCTCAAGTGCAGCTAGTCTGCTCTGTGTCTTTAGCTGCAGACTGTTGCACGTTGACGTCCTGGTGCTGGATTCCTTTCCAGTGAAATACAGTCACACTTTAATCTGTTTAGCTGTCAGCATTTTAACCATGTTTAAGCCAGCTAACATTACTAGCCAACGGTAGGTACTGTTTAAAAACTGCATCGCGATTCATTTTTTATCTCAACCGGTTGTAATCTTTACACATTTAAATAGATTTTTATCTATTCACGATGCATCGTTACATCCCTACTAATTACTCCTCAGCTCAGGTTAAAGGTGGGTGGAGTATATGATGTCACCTGACTCCATGAACCATTCAGAAGGCTAAAGGTGTGATCTGCACCGCCCTAAGGCTGTGATCACACTGCCTGTGTTGGCAAAAACGCAGGTCTTTCCATTCATTTTGAATGGAGGTAGGGCATTTAGGCTACGACGGGGGTTGCCGCAGGGGGGACACTCAAAAAAATGCAGCGGGCCTGCAGCAAAAAGTTGAGACTGACTCGGAGACTGACTTGGAGAAACGCAACCCCACGTCACGCTGCGGTGGCCAATCATGTAACCGGCGATCAGACTTGTCAGTGTGTTTTGTTTGAGCTATGGTTTGAGGCGGTGTGAGAATCCCATACAATAAACGGGAAACGTCACTGCCATATTGCTGCCACAAGAAAACAGTAATTGTGAAATATAAAGTATACTTGTGCTTTGTTGGGGGCATAAGAACAGAACAGGATGTCACACAAATGGGGCTGTTTCATTGACATTCCCAATGCCGGACCACCCAGCAGAAAATCACCGGATCACTTTTCTTGGTGTGAATGCCCACTAACACGTGCAACAAAGCTGACAAGTAAGCGAGATGTCAATCAAGGTCTGTCTGAATACATGTATAGTCCTGTGGAGAGATCTAATGAGCCAAAATAAGCAAAATCATCATGGTCCTTTTCAACATTTTAGAATTTAAAAATACTAATCTAAAAAAAATTGCCTCTTCATCCACTTGGGGCACATTTTTAGCTTAAGGGATGACAATGTCAGTGCTAACATGTTAGCATTAGCATTATGAGCATGTTAGCATTTACCTCAAAGCATTGCCTCACAAGTACAGCCTCACAAAGTGACTAGCATGTATTTGCTGCAATTTTATTAATGTTTTCTTTATATGCATGCCCCAGTAATCATATTATCTTACCTCATAGCATTCATTTCAATTGATCAAAACTGTCTTCCTCTGGTACCAACGTCCTCTTTACCTCCTGTCCTATGTCCGCTCTATTCTACGTGTTGAAGCTGTTTCAGTATTGAAAGAAAACCTTTCAGAGTGACCATTATTATTATTGCTTCGCAGATTGTGAGGCCAAATGAACACATTAGGAAACAACGCTACATTGCAGCCAAGAACGTGCTAACCAAAGGTAATCCAGAATGGGTCTCCTTCGATGTGACTGAAACAGTGCGGGAATGGCTGATGAACAGAGGTAAGACTGAGGTTACTGTCATTTTTTGTTTGTTTAAATGCTATTATTAAAATATATATATATATATATATATATATATATATATATATATATATATATATATATAAAAATGTGACTCATATCAAGTTTTAAAGAGGGAGACTTGTGACCTGGGCTTCTTTTTAGAAATCCTCTTTTCCATTGCCATCAGGAACTAATCTCGGTTTGGAAATCAGTGTGCACTGTCCCTGCCACACCTTCAACCCAAATGGTGACATCATTGACAATGAGAAAGAGGTGCTGGAGGTAAAGTTTAAAGGTGGGCTTCAACAACATTTAGTGATTAAGTTATATATGCCAGATGTTAGTTGCTCTTTTGATCTAATGTCTGTAAATGTTAATGTCTTCTTACCATTTTACCATCCCTCCTTTCAGCTTAGATGCAATGGATTGTGTTGCATATTTATGTGGTCCTTAGTACTACAATTTACAAGATTTATTCTTTAATATATATTTTTTTAAATATGCCTTTATTCTGGTAAATAATTTGGGGTATTTGGTACAATATGGTTTAGGGGTGTTGATGATTGACGTTATATTGTTGCCTTATTCAAGATTTGCCTCAGAGGACTAAGAATAAACTTAGAAACAATTTAGCTTTTACAAACAGTTTCTTTTTCTTTTTTTCTTACTGTTTTCATGTCTGCATTGTGTAAAATTATGACAGGGATGACAGCTTGATAGTCAATCATTTTGCAAATTGTATGCTCGAATTGAGGGAAACTACGAAAGAAAAAAGCCACTAAATATTTGGTTTGTGTGCATCATGTCTATAATTAGGCGTAGATGGAGATGAGGAGCACAGTCGCTTGGATCTGGATCACCTAAAGAGGAAAAAGGACCAGTACCTGCCTCACCTTATCCTCATGATGATCCCACCCCACCGCCTGGAAGCTCAGTCCACACGCCGACGCAAGAGAGCGCTGGACACAAACTACTGCTTCTCGTAAGGATATATAAATCATCTTTAGCACTAGTGTGCAATGCTGTAGTACATTTAGTCTTTTGGTTAGTTCATCAAATCTAAATTTGCTAATTGCAAAATTGTGGAAAATCTTTTTTTCAGCTTATTATCATCATACATGGAATATCACATGCATCAGATTATACACGTATCGTAATATCCCAAATATATGCTGTAACAAACTGTCTCTGGTATCCCCCACATATGGCAAAGAATATGTGGTAACACTTTACTTGAAGGTATCTACATAAGAGTGACATGACACTGTCATGAACACATGACACTGTCATGACATATGAACCCTAACCCTAACTTGTCATGACAAAAACCGAATTATACTTAATGACAGAAGCGTTATGTCATAAACGTTTATGACTTGTTTATAATGTTTATGATACGTTCATGACAGTTTGATGTCACTCTTATGTAGATACCTTCAAGTGTAACCGAATATGTCAAATATTAGAAGCAGCAGTACAAAAATTAATTTGGGGACTAATTACACTATTGTTGTGCTTCCTCGTCACAGAAACACAGAGGAGAGCTGCTGTGTTCGCCGGCTCCACATTGATTTCCGCCGTGATTTGGACTGGAAGTGGATCCATGAGCCCAGTGGTTACGATGCCAACTACTGCTCCGGGCCCTGCCCTTACCTGAGGAGCTCAGATACAACACACAGCTCGGTAAGAAGCACCCATCAGGGATAAAGATAGAGATTAAAATTGAAAATTACACAAAATATAGTTTCTCATTTACTTCAGCCTTGCAGATAGTTCTAATTTTGAGATACAGTATCCACCTCTGAGACCTCTGCCTCCACCTAGAGGTCTTCATGGGACCAAAACATTAAAAATTTTTGGAACTACTTTCTACTGAAAAAATAGCCCCTGTATGTCCAGCAAACACATCTAGACAAGCAGACAGCATTATGTAGACCTTAATCTTCCAGAAAATGTGAAAAAAGCTTATTAGAATTTGTCAAATTGTTTATTTGGTCCTTGATAAGTCTCCATGATAAATTCTCAATAATATGTCTCAATATTAAACAATCTCTCCTGTGTGCTTTCCAACAGCTGCTGAGCCTGTACAACACTCTGAATCCGGAGGCATCGGCCTCCCCCTGCTGTGTTCCTCAAGACCTGGAGCCCCTCACTATACTCTACTACTCTGGACGGACCCCGAAAGTGGAGCAGCTCTCCAATATGATCGTCAAGTCTTGCAAGTGTAGCTGAGAACATGTGAAAGGCGAGGTAGTGCAGCAGGATTTTACTAGGTACTGACGAAAACCCATGCTCGTTGACTTTTGAACTCTTAGCTGTGACAATTTCTAAAACTGACCATGTGGCCTCATGGCTTAGATCTGAACACCACTCTGGAGGTCACACATTTTTTAAGGATGCAGATTTTCATTTTTTTTCTTGTTTTGTATTTTGTTTTCCTCCCACTCTGGATGAGAAGTAGTTATTTTCAGTTCAAACCAAACGTTGCAATCATAGTATGATCTTAAAATATTTCCTTCAACATTTGTGAAGGTGGACAACACACTCCTAAAGCTAGACTGCAGAGAGCCCGGTACAAATCTATCTGTGACAAAGTGGGAGCTGCTTCATTGACGATAACTGAAAGGGACTTATTTTGTGGTATATTTTCTGCTTCAGAGTTAAAGCAAATATTCCACAAAGTTATAGTCTCCATGTTGTCAGTAGAGCAGCTTTCCCGTCTCTAGCCTTGGGATAATATTGTTAATAGTCACAAATATAGATTGTGCTCTACTGAATAGTCGAAGAGTCCTTTCAGGATGGATTTTACCTTGACTTAAATTCCCTTCCTTTCAAACAGTGGACATTATCTTCAAACATAAAAGGAGAAAGGACAGACTTGCTGCTGTATCCAAACCCATAGCTGTGGTCAGGGAAAAGGAGAGCTGAGAGAATGCCTGCTGGATTTGCAATGGAAAGTGAATGAACAAAGAAGTTGAGCCAAGCTTTTCTTTTTTTGGCCGGCCAGCAGCAATGGCCTTTTTTTTGCGGTGCATCTATTAGAATGGATGGAAGAAGAAGAAGGGGAGGAGGGGACCTGTATGGAAGTGAAGAACTATGATGGAAACAAGCCATGAGCACAATGCCATTCACTGGAAGTTCTCATCTCTAACAGGTTCAAATTATTTATGGGATATCAAAGAATATACTGGAAAGGAACATGTGTTACGCAACGTTTTTATGGGATTTCTTTTACATTAATAGCAGATTTGATCCATTATGCAACTTGTCATATAGTGATTGTTTCACTAACTGGGACAACGTTTGACGTAAACTAAGGGTACTGTTACATTTCCTTGTGATTCAAGAAGAATATGCAAATGTACAAATTAGTTGGACCTGTTGTATGTGATCCACTATATGTTTGACTGAAGTCTATTGTTATTAAAAGGGGACCATCACCAGAAAGATAAATCAGAGCACTTTTCTCCAGCATTAATTGGAAATTTCATGTCATTTAAAATGTTTACTTCTTTTAAAATCATACTCGCCTATCACCTCACCTGTGCATCACTCCAACCAGCTGACCAGGAATCGCATGTGTTCCCAAAAACACTGCAGTCTTTCATTCCCTCTCGGCTGCGTCTCTGTTTGTTTTGGTGCTCTTTTACAGTGTGAAGCCCTAATGGAACAAAAAAAAAAAAAAACGAAGAGGGAGGGGAAAAAGTTATTACATGACAGTGGCTGGATGTACAGTTAGACCTAATTTTTCTCTGTGTCAGGAGAACGATTCTGAATCCCTGTACTGTTTGACATTCACTCAGTCAGTCATCTTACCTTTAGATGACATTTAGGTGACTTTTTTTGGCAGTAATATTGTTTGATTGACTTGTTGATCGTGATTGTTATTAAAAACACAACATGCAAAACTTGATTGAGCCCTTTTTAAATCTTAAGTATCACTCCAGCTTTGTATTTTATTTAGTAAATAATAAAATGTAGGCTAATAGATCTGTAAAAACATTTAACTCAAAATTAGGAAATGATGAGTTTACCCACTGGTCTTGTCTGCCATGTTGAAATGCTATTTAAAATGCTATTTTCTCATAATGTTTTGGTTCCATACAAACATAATTTTTCTTACTTGGATCTCACCAGTCCCACCTGTTTCCTGCAGAGCCTTTTTTTCTACCAGAGTAATAAATTTAACTTCTCTTCCTTTGGAATTGTTGCTTAATAGCTTTCCCAGGCAAAAAGCAATTACTCTTTTTTTCAGTACATATTAATGTGCAGTCATCTCTTTATTTTCTTATTGTTCATAAAATAGTTACTATAAATCACATACAAACATAAGAAGCATATTTTACATGTAGTGTCACTTTCATGAAACCCTTTAATTCATCAGGAAGACCATTCCAGTGGACCCTTTGACCTTTGGACAAGAGCTGCAGTGCAGAGTATCTGGTCCAAAATAAATGTATTAATTCCTAACTTATTAACATTTGAAACTGAATTAACATACTCATAAACCTTTGTGTAGGTGCAGATATGATGGCTTATGTTAGATGCATACCTTTATTAATAAAAGAGAAAAGCAGCCTGGACCTAACCCAAATGTTACTTTTAATGGTTTGTAATAGGTCTATATAGCATTACTACATATTTTATTACCATTAATAAAGCCTTAATTAAGGGCTGGTCGCACACATTTTTATGTCATCTTTCCTACTGGACTGGACTTTTTTGTTTTTTTTGGGGGGGGTGGGGGTGGGGGGGGGTGGGTTTGAGCTAATGTGGACTGACAAGTAGCCAGAGAGAATTCCCTTTCTCTGTGTGCCCGTTATTGTTCCCTGTCACAATCAATCAGAGATGAACCATGATAGAAACACAAAGACCAGAGGGCATGACGAGGTCTAAAAACAGGGGTCGGGGCTTTAATGGCTTTGCAGACAGCCTTGTACTAACAAACACACATTTCTGGTAAAGAGCAGCCGTGCTCCATGCATGATTGATTTTCAGCAAAAGCCCGCAGAAGTCATGCCACTTACTTACATTTAAGTCCACCACTTGTTCCCTGCTAGAAATGTGCGGTAATAAAAACCCAGCAATGATTTCACAAATTTAGTATCACATAACTGCAACTTCATTTCACTGTTTACTTCTTCAAATCAGTAAATGCAAACAAAACTGGGTTTCACTGGGTGGACTTCCAGCATGAGTAAAATTATATAGCTGATTCTTCCAGAGTATGTTTTCCCATGCTGGTGTAATGGAAGCAGGCTGGGGGGGTTAGCAATGGCAAGGCCTCTTCTAACAGAGGCAGTAGCTTGGCTTGGGTCTTTCTATTCGTGCAAGGAGTCATTTTGGCTCTCGTAGCAGTTATAGCCACATTGTTCAGCAAAACATCTTAAAATGTGAGACAGTGGTTGTCTTAATATTCAGTATTTGGTTCTACCAAGGTGGCACATTGAGCAACATGACAAAAAAAGAGTGGTTGTTGAATCATTCATAAACTGCACACCTTAATGGATCCTAAAAGAACCTTAGCAAGGCTAAGCTCTTCTTTAATGGCATACATCTTTCTGCTGAGTCTGGGCTTTCATTTATAGCAGAAGGACACTCAAGGATGGTTTGAAGATGGAGATAAGGAAGCTGACTATCTCAACCCCAAACCTGCAATAAAGCTATTTCCAGCTCCCAGCTACTGGATGAGCGAGCCATAATCTGATTGGAGTTCAGGATCTGTTTCTGGGGTTGGAGTCTTGACTTTTTCAGAACGTGCTCTTCCAAGACCTACCAATGATGAATTGCATGACACGTAAATGCACAGAGGTTTGGAAAACTGTGTCTGCTGCTATTCCCTGAGCAGATTAACAGATGTGGACGGAGAAAAAAAATTTAGAGGGGGGAAGTAAGAGACAGACACAGAGAGGGAAAGTAGGTGTGTGTGTGTGCGTGTGTGCGAGAGAGAGAAAGGACTGTTGCTGCAATAAAATCATCAGGTCACATCAGACCAGTTCTCAGGCCCCAGGGTGGAAAGAGTTGTGTAATTCAGCAACACACACACACACACACACACACACACACACACACACACACACACACACACACACGCGCAAAATAAGCCAGTGGCCATAGTTACTGGAAAAGAGTGTAGGGGTGAACAAATATGTAAACACATATCAACTTCATAGACCTTTATAGCTAAACAAATGAATGGGAGGTCTGGATCAAACTACAGCATTATATTACAGCACAGTGTGTGTTTCCGTGACAGAGGGATGGTGTGCGCGTGTGGAGAGAGAGAGGGAAAATAGAGACTGTGTGAGAAAGGGAGAGAGACAGAGACAGTGTGAGATTATAATTTGCATACGCTTTAAATCAGGATACGACATTATGTACAATTTATTACTCTAGGAAGAAAAGAGCCAAGTTCGCAAGTTTGAATTACATACAGTAAAGGACTGCTGGTTTAGAGGTGGAGAGATGGTAGAAACAGGCAAAACTGTGGCCTTTAAAGCACAACGACTATATGTAACTTTTAAAAGAATAGAAAAACATTCTTCAATTTTTGCAAATGAAAAGCCAAATCAAGACTTATAAGCAATAGAATTCCGACTTTTTTAATTGAAGGTGCTCAGGCTGCATTGAGACCGAAGACAAATGTAGGGTCGTCCACCCCAAAAGTTGAACCCGGCTTAATCAATTACATGCAAGCGCACATTTCTGGTGGATTCATTTTGTAATATTTTCGCCACTTTACCTTGCTGTCAGACAGCCCTTTCCGACAGGGAACTGAAGCAGTTGTATACATTTAAGCTCTCTTCAAAGCCACCAGACTCCTTTGACAAAAACAGTAATTTTACCTTGCAGAACACGGCTGTTTCTGGTCTACCGCTGCCTCGAGCCTTTGGTGTTTCGGATTTAACAAGACACACAATAATACAAACTAACCGATAGGTAAAATAACTGTTTTTGTCAAAGGAGTCTGGTGGCTTTAAAAAGAGCATAGATGCATATAACGGCTTCAGTTCCCCTGCTTCTCCAAACTAGGGGCGCGCCGATAGCCATCTACTGTACACTGACGATGGAAAAGTACCTCATACAACCCCACTTCAAAAAATCTGAAGCATCCCTTTAAGGCCCTCACCACCTAATTGAGGTGAGAGAAAGGTTGTGATCTTGGTTAAACAATAAAAAAAAGTCAAAACTGACTGGAAGCATGTGACAGGATGTTTACTCTTTCAATATTTAAATAAAAACACCATCTTTCCCTAACTTCAAAGTGTTTTTGTGGCCCGAACCTAACCACAGGAGGGATGCAGACTGTAAAACCCTGCATTTTGTAAGTTTAGTAGTATATACATTAAGTTTTGTGGGAGTCAGGGTTGTGTGATTGTTCAGCAAAAGGTACAGTCTTGCTTTAAGTTTGTTCTTTTATTTCATTACATCAAAAATACAATATTGTCATTTAACAGCTTTCAATCTTTAAATAATCTATAAAGAATGTCTGTACTCACATACACAAACAGTCAAACTTCACAACATCGTGACAATAAAATGATAAAAAGAACTCCTTTGTTTAACACTTACTCATCTGTATATCTATACTGTCTGTTTATATAAGGGTGTGTATTGTGTAAATATGTTTGTATTATTATTATTATTATTATTATTATAACTAATTCTATTTTTTCTATTTCTTATAATACTTTCTGTATATTTTTTCTCCTATGTCTATTTAATGTGTACTGTATTTGTGTTATTCTGATGTGTGTACGTTTATTTTTCTTTTGAGCTGCTGTAGCACAGGAATTTCCCCAGTGTGGGATCAATAAAGTCTATCTTATCTTATCTTAGAAGGATTTAGCTTTCCTTGAGCTCATTTACTTTGTCTCTATGTAGCTGTAAACACCTTCTCCATTTACATCAGGTTATAGGCCCTGATGCTTAATCTACTACTATATAAACCCTCAGAGAAACATGAGGACTGAGGATAAAGCAGGACAGTTGTGTGGCATTTAAAGCATCATGTATGTGTGTTTGGCTGGGCTGGTGTGTTTCTGTGCTCATACATGCATGTATTTGGGTTGTGAGAAAAAGCGGTAATTCTCATCAGATTACCCTCTAGGTAATGGTAACAATGGCTTTCTCCCCCATCCTCATCCCAGAAGTGCAAACCAGATTGATGAGGAAAGTCATATCCTTAACAGCCTCTTATACAGCTGCCTCTACTCAAACAGGTAATGGAGACCGTGTCAGCAGGGGTGCTTTCTCCTGCACAAGCTCCAAACTGAGGACTTAAGTGGTTTTGCTCAGTTTATTATCTTTCTGCCTGTCTGGGGATACTGTATGGTCTCACAGTAACTGGGGATCAAACTGGTGAAAACAGCTATGCAGCAGTCTCTCCACAAAACAGAAGAGATTTATGCCACTTGTAAAAAGGCTAAGGAACACAAAGTGTAAAAGTCACCAAGTCAATGAGCTACAAGAGGCCCCAGCAGATGGAAGAAATGCTGAAAACCTCACTTTCATCGTTCAAACTTGCCTTAAAAAAGTACCAACAAGACAAACACAGGTACATTGTAGTGCTGTACTGTGTGTATGTCATTAAAATGGATTGCACTTAATGTTGATCGATAGAAAAGAAAGTCTACAGGTGTTTCATATACTGTAGAGTTTGAAATATAACTGAACAAATGAACAAAAAAAACAGGTATTTCCTGAAAACAATTCTTTAAACAGGTGTCTACAGCAGAGGTTTTTACCACTTTATTTTCTACGTCTTTGTTGTAATAAAACCTACATGCTGCAACATGTATAATATTCTACAGCTGCTGTTGAAGTTGGTGTAAAATGCCTTTTCCAGCCAAATTGTCATACATTTATATTTGGACCATATACATTCAACTACATGGCTTGTAGTTCGACTATAGATGCCACAGAGGCTGTTACACCAATCGAGGATTTGGTCTTTAAACAAGGTCTGGTGAACAATAATAGGTTGTTCAGACATTGGACTACCAGTGATGATGAGCCATCAAAATGTAGTCAGAATGTAGTTTTGGTCTGGTACAGTTTGACAAAAGCAACAAACTTAAATGTGCACTGAAGTTTCCCAAAGTGAAGAAAAGTATTTAAGTTTTAACAATAACTTAACTGTTCAAATGTTCAGCTTGTGGATACAGGAAACAGCACGGTTGGAATTTTGTGTCTATTAACATACAAAACTTAATGCCAACATTACTCAACAAAAGTGGAAAAAGCCAAATTTGTACATCTCTAATAGCGCTGTAATTACTCTTCTATTAGTAACAAGATATTTCAGCCTCGGTGTTGCCGAGTAACCAGCACAAGCAAAGACATGCTGTTCGTCCACAAAGTCAATGAGAAACATGTTTGGTTTGTGCCTCCCCATTAATCTGCACAAGACCTCATGACTCCTTTGGCTGGCAGCACTCCATAGGCGACAGGCTGTCTCTCACAATATGTGTGTGTGTGTGTGTGTGTGTGTGTGTGTGTTGTAATGTACAGCAGGCCTAAAGTCCTCCATGGATGTTTGCACTTATTTGTGTACGTATACAGGCTAAATTAGTGTTTGGGCCTTTATAAATAAAGGTTCATTTTCATTTATAGGGCCCACATCTACAAACTAAGACAGATCACTTTGCTATAATAACTCTATTCTACATGTCAAAAGCTACTTGTGTTGGTAACATACATGTTTCAAAACCTAGACTCAAATTAATTATGACAGGCTTTGGGAAAACTAACATTGACGCACCGCTTCTGTCCGACCTCCACAGCCTGTATGGAGTAGCTAATTAAACCTAAGGTATCAGGAATTACTTGCTAGCTTGTTATTTCATGCTAATCATCAAAATCCACGATTCCTTGCTTTGTAAGCCTCTTTTAATAAAGAAAAACGTAAACATAATACTGTAAAAGTGGAATTTCAGTTGGAAAACGTAGTACCAAGCTAGCAACAGATCAGCACGGTGGCGGCTCACCGTCGGGGCTGTGTAGGCAGATCGCTGGGCCCTTAGCGGTCCCTGGTTGACCCTTTGTCGCCATGCTGCTGAGATTGCATAATATGTATTTCATGGAGAAAAAAAAATGCTTGTGGCTTTTACGGTCCTTTTTTATTTAATTTTTAAAGTTTATTGTTGGAGCAGCTGATAAAATAAATTAAAAAAAAAAAAACTCTGGTTAATGCAACTACATTTCATTGAAAAGTTTATAATTTTTAGATAATGACATTTTTTTTTAAATGGAATTTAGTGTATATTTTTTCTGCTGGATAGATTTCCTGGCAAAGGCACTTAACAAGTGAAATCCTTTATAGTTCATTCATTATAGTGTTATAGGCGAAGTGCCATCGCAGCACGGGCGGCTTGTCTACTTCTGCCTACAACACAGACCTGACTCTTTAATTCACACCTTGACACCAGAACATTGGGCCCACTGGAGGTTTTTGTACGTCGGTATGCGGTATAGAACTGTGCGATTCAGAGAAAAAGTCATATCGCGTTTGTGATTTACAACGCTGCGATTACGATTGCGATATAATGGTATTTACTTGATTATCAAGGAAAATGCAGAAAATAAGCTACTAAAATTTTTAAATGTGTATTTTTTAAGTTGAACATACAAAGTTAAACAAGCATAAAAAAAAATACGTAAACAAAAATGTGCAATTATTAACGCATTATTAGTGCAATTATTATTAAATTAATACATTTTGCCCTTATAAATGATGACATTCAAGATGGGTGTAATATAATAACTAGTGATTAAGTTACAAAATATACTTTGTAGAACCTCTGTTGCCTGCATGCTCTGAACCCCTCTACACTTCTGATACTCACGTGACCATACGAGGCACGCGATACTGCCTAAACAGACTGGTCACCACTGGTCATCTTTTGTGGACATTGTTGCGAGGGTGACTAGTCCATATCCACGTCGTTCCACTTCCGGGATTGCTCCGTTGCCGCCCGAAATTCCGTCAGATTTCACTCTTTTCACCCGGATGTTTGTTACCTTCCGCTTTCTTTGTGTTGGAATTTTAAACTCCGGTGGATTTATGAGGACTATGGTTAACTGCTCCTCAGATCTCTGCAGGGTAAATCCAGACAGCTAGCTAGACTATCTGTCCAATCTGAGTTTTCTGTTGCACGACTAAAACTAATTTTGAACGTATACATGTTCCACCAAAATAAGTTCCTTTCAGAGGCTATTTTGCAGCAGTGCCCGGTGCTTAGCACCGCACAAGACGATTGTGATTGGTTTAAAGAAATGCCAATGAACCATAGCACGTTTTGCTCCCATCCCGGAATGCTGTGTGGACTAGCCAGACCCTCTTCCGCAGCGCTGTGGAGGTAGTTCTGGCAAAGCGAGACCAGTGTGTGAGTTAAGAAGTTAGGAAGCTAGGAGAGCGACCGCCGGTGAGCGGTGTCAGAGTTAGCGCAGCGGCTGTGTGAGAGAAAAGCAAGAGGAAAAAGAGAGCAAAGACAATGTAAAGTGAGTTAACAGAGAACACCAAGCTTCTTAAGACACGGTGGCTTCATCTGTTGTTAATACTGTAGGTAAAGTGAAGGGTGTTACTACGTGGAGTGCACACAGAGTTTCGCACACACAGCACACCTTTTTGTTTACTCAAATCGCACAATTTTTGCGGTTATGTAATCGTACAGAGTGACATCACGATTGTGATTAGATTAATCATGCAGCTCAAATGCGGTATCAAAATCTGATAAAATCGCCAGTTTGCAAATGATCCTTGAATCACTCATGGAGGATTTAGAATGTGTAACTCGCTCTGATATTTAAACAAACATTGCATAGTTTTCAAGCCACATCCTGTCGTCACTGTAAACAAAAACTAATATGGGCAGTCCCCTCTCACATTCCCACTACATGCTCCAACACACCACAATAAGATTTGGACTTGGCAGGCTGCACTCTTAAATACATTCACTTATGTCCTGATGGAAATGGCCTCACAAGGAGCTCAACTGGAAGTGTTCTTTTGCCTTATGAAGGTGCCTCTAAACAAACAAACTGTTGCTGGTTTAGTTTCTCTGTTCTCTAATGCTCAGATAATCATATTTATGGCCAAATGGGAACTGTAAACATACAAAGTAAGAGGTCCTCTTCCTCTGTCACCGCTGTTCACCCCTGCATCTGCAGACCCTACTCCGATTTCCCTTTGCATTCCCTTCCAAATGAAATAGTGGTTTCGCTGTGGCTGTAAACAGGGCTGATCAGCTGTGTTTTGTTATGTTTGCAAAAAGGCAAATAACAAACATCCTCGTAGTCAGGGTGCGGGCCGTCCAGCGGTCCACTTCTCCAGCCCAGTGACAAACATGTTTCTTTTATTACACGGATTAACATCTAAATTCAGTTTTATCTTTTCAGCACCGCAAACATAATCAGTGTAATGGGAAACAGCACCCTGCGCTAAAAACAATCGTTTTACTATTAATGTTTCCAAAGAACAAATACGAAACTTCACTGCATTACAACAAAGGGGGTTTGTCTGTGGAACAACTGTGATAATGAGCTGAAAAAAGTGTAAAAATGTCCAAACTTTAAAAAAAAACTCTATAGCAACAAAATATTGAATGGCTATAGCTGGAGCAGTGATTTCTTGTGTGGTTATTTCTTGTTTGTGGACTGCTTAATGGGTTTTTGGTTTATCTGTCCAGATTATTTTGTTCTTGTTTTTGTATAAAAGAGTTGATTAATTCAAATCGACTGAGTTTAATGGCCCCGACACACCAACCCGATAATCGGCCGTCGGACAGTCTGGCGAGGTCAGTGACTCGAGTCTGTTCGGTGTGTTCCGTGCCGGACTTATTCGGACTCGTTATTTCCGGGTTAGCACTCCACCAATCAGATTGGTGGAGTGCTAACCCGGAAATAACGAGCTGGATGAGTGATGAACGCCTCTCAAAATCTGACGAAAATCTTTTAAACTGACCTTTGTCGATCTGAAATTAAGACAGACTCAGCAACTGTATGGCATATTTCTCGCTTAAAATGTTTTCAGAAACACGTTTCAGTGAACTATTTTCGTATATAGCTATTACTATCGGCTGGAGAAGCCAGACCCACGTGACGCGTTGTCATTTCTGGTTTTAATTTTTTGTATTACGTCTCGCGCACGCGCAGAACGTACGCTCAAGACGGCGTCGCTTCGGTGTGTTCCAAGGCACTTTTTGGAGCTCGGGGAACCAACTGATCAGTTCGACTGCCTTTTCTGCCGATGGTCAGCCGTCGGGTTGGTGTGTCAGGGGCATAAGATGGACACTGATGGATGATTGAATTTCTATTATGAATAATGAAAATCCCCTTTTGAAGATGAAAGTTATTTGAGTTGCTTAATTGTTGCTTATGTGTTGCTGATGATTTAGTTTGTTTTTCTTTTCAGTTTCACTTTGTGTTTATATGTTTATTTTTTAAACATGTTCAATAAATTGACTAAATAAAAAAAGATGGAATAACAAATAACAATTGAGAACACTTGAGAAGCTATATTGAGTAATTCAGCTATGTTAATTGATTTCTCAAGTCAGTAATTTTGTTTTTTATGCCATTATGCTTTGACTTACTCTTTGGCATATTTAAACAGGATCCATTAACCTCAAGAGCACAGATTTGCCAAATTACCAATGCGAACCTGCTAAGCATATCGATGAGTTAGTATTTCTTCTCACGGTAAGATCATGCTCAAATTAAACTATGAGGGGCCAAACTGCCATTTGTCCAGCAGCAGGAAATTGTTTGTATCTTTCGGATATATTGGATATGGAACAACTAGTCAGTGGTTGGTTGATGCACAGGATTGAAAAAATATAGACAAGTTTAGATGAAATTTTGGAGGAAAGTTTTGTTGCAAACCTCTGTGAGCTAACCCAAAACCCCTTCCTCCTCCTCTCCGTTCCTTCATGCAAAGACAGTTGTGGGGTCTGCACACCCATCAGAGATAGGAAAGCACTGACATACTTGTTCCTGTAACAAAGACCCTGTTAAAACAATCCATACTACATGCCACAGAACTTGAATCCATGTCTCAGTGACAGGCACCAAATCAGTAGGTACCTCCAAATACATAATAGTTTCATGTTTTCTTGACTTATTAGATTGCATTGCAAACTGTCTCATCAGTGTGGTCATGCTAATTAATCTACTATCTAAATAATTCACCCCTTTAAAAGGCATGTAGACTGCAGGGCACATTGGGTCAGCACTGTGAGAAAGTAAAGACATTTGGTTTTATAATGATTTTTCTTCTTCAACCTTCTTTAGTTTTTAGTAGTTTAGTTATTTAATAGTGGAAACTTATTTAGGTACTAGATGAATTTTCCTATGCTCGTTTTATTTATTTAACTTGTTAAGAATCCACCCACAGTGGTGTATTTTACGTGCGTTGGTTTATTCTAATTTCCATAACAATTTGCTAAACTGGCTCACAAGTTTCCAGAATACATTCAGTTTGCACGCCAGCAGTCTCTCTGCTCTCTCTATACTCTTCTTCTACAGTATATGCTTTCAGCATTGCTAATTTTAGTTTGTACCGTGAGGTGTTGAAGAGAAAATGTATGCCATCACATACACGGCTAAAGATAAGCAACAGTTTGTCACAGTGAGTCAAACAGCAGTGAGTTTGTCTACAATGAATTTTAATTGCAGAGACTCCATTGTAACCAGTGGCAGTTTGTTGTCAGCATGGTTATGTAAAGAAGCAGCAGAATGTATGCTTGCACACTTGCTACATCTCACATTATCTTAAGGACTGTGATATACACACAGATGCCACATACCTTAAAGACTTAAGTTTTTGTGTTAATTACAGATTAAATTATGGTGCGTGTTCCAAGTTTGTTTGCTTTTTAACTAACCTGAGCAACATCTGCATAACATTTGCAAATCTAACTGCATTCCGAAGAGTCAGTAATGATATAAGTTGTGATAGAAGGTTTTTGGATGAGACTTAAACCTCTAATCTCCACGTTATCCCCATAACACATTTTATAACCTGTCATTATCCGGCACAGTTTCACATGGCCTCTGTTTTTGTTAATCCACCATTATACATGATTTACTGTACACTTGCAATTAACTTTGCCCAAAGCTTCCTCTTTTAGGTGTTTTGTGACAGTTTGGGTATTACTGACTGCCACCAGCAAACGTTTCCATAAATGCATTTTAAAGACACCTACTTTTAATTCTCCAGCAACATTTTGGTTACATTACTTATGCTCAAGCAGGATTGTATTTTATTTTTAGCCTTGACAATTACACCTCGTCTCTCTTGATTAGATCAGATTGGTCATACAAGCACGGCTCTTACATCAGTGTTGTAAATGTAGACAGAAACCCCAGGGTCGGGCGTATTTTAAAGTCCCAAGACAGCCATAATCTCTACTTCTGGCTTAGATTTCACTCCATCCATTACAATCTGATACGAAATCAGGGCTACTAAACAAAAGATGGAGATCTAAGAGCAATCCTCCCTCTTTTCAGGAAATAAAACTGTCCAGAGACACTTAAAAAAAATGTGTTTATTGTGAGATGTGTGAGGGAACTTCCAGAGAAGAATCTACCTACCACTTTAGTTTATCTTAAAATCATGTGTCCTTTGCCAAGAAATGCTTTAAGATGTTCAGATCAACTGTTGAATTACGGATCTATACTGTTCAGTGCCCGCTTTCTTGGGGGAGGGGGTTGCTAGAACATCTGTTATCATTTTTTACTTTTAATGACATAATGTTTTAATGTGGGGTTCAGGTACACACTGCACTGATTTACCAGCCTTTTTAAATGAACAATTGAGCCAGCAGGTCAACCATCAAACACCAAGAAAATTACAAACGTAGTGTACAGTCAAAGGAATTGGTACCTCATTTTAAAATTGATTCTGCAAGCTGACCGGCGATTTAAATCACTCTGTTATTGCATGAATGATAAACCCAGGCCCCTTCTTTAGAGAAACACAGTTTATTTTGACTCTTTAATCTATAGATGTAGAGGCAACTAGATCCAGGCCGCACCCCACCCCACACACTGTAAAGCATGAGTCAAAAAGTAAACAGTATATGTGATTAATTTCCCAGTAGTGGTTAAGTGTCCCACACATGCTGGGTGGCAGTGACATTCAGGCGTCTGCCGCTTCACTGATAGTTTGCTTACTGTTGCTATTAAACAACATTTATCAGATGTATTTGATAAATTAATCCCAAGGCACGGCTTCTCATCCAAATGTCAGGCCTCACACAGTGTGCTGTGCTTGGAGGCAATCAAATGCAAACTTGTGGTTTTATTGATATGTCCGAGTCAAAAATGTGTCATCTCGCTAATAAGAGCTAGAGTATCAAAGAAAATAAAGGCACGGTCTTACGCAATCACAGCCCCTCAGCATTGATCAATCACAGCTATTCAAATGTGACTGGGAGTGGATCCCACATAAAGATTGCAACTTCAGACTGAAACATTGACAATTACAGAGCACAGCGCCAGAGCTGCTAGGAAGAAAATTTGGTAAAGAATATAATCTGGCAAAGTTGTTGCCCAGCCTGGGAGGCAGTGAATGTGCAGGTTTACCTCTTCCCAGAATAATGGGCCCTGGAGGCTGTCTAGCAGTGTCACTGGGCTCTCATTAGCATGTAGCTGCTCACCGTGAGCAGAGTAGTCTTACCTCAGGGGATCAGGGGTGCATGGCCCCTCATCTGGCTCTGATTTACAAGAATGAAGGTGGAAAAGCGCCTTTTTTTAAGGAGGCAAAAAAAAACAACTTTCATTTCGACACTCCTTCTCATTTCAGCTTCTCAATTAGCTTTCTTGGCCATCAGCGTTTTGGATGCTTTAACTTAAAAGGAGGTTAAATGAACTCAACCATGCAATTGCCAATTTAATCACCGCTTAATGCCAAGAATTTACAACAAAGAAAAGGAAAAGGAATTCAATTTCATGTCCAGCTTTCATCTTCAGAAAAGATCTATTACTGTATATACAAGTCAACTGTACAGGATTATGTGACAGGACACAAGATTAATGTATTGCTTTAAGGAACTAAGAATAACCCTGTGAGAAATTACCCATTTTTTTTTCTTATTTTCATCATATTTTGAGTCCCTCACTCAGTATCTTAATGCTTCATGGAAAAAGAGTTTTGCTCAGAGAGTAAACATAAATTAAACGTATTTTTATGCAAACTACAAAATAATATTTCCTGTTTGCACTCCCATTTTCAAACTGGTCTTATGATCCCAATTCTAAATTGTACCATATGTTCCAAAAATTACTTTTTGCAAAAGCACATCCAGCAAGACCTAGAGTTAAAAATAGACACCAGGGAAATTTGGAGGTTGTTCAGGTATGTTGTTGGTTAGCTTCATATGGTAGATCCATTGAAGCCTCTCTATTATGATCAAGTATATCTACAGATGTGGTGGGAGAACAGATTTATAACAGACTTGTGTTGGGATTCTTTGGCTGAAATCAGATTAGATGTTAATCTTAAACTCATAGCCATTACTGAAAAACGTGGGGTGCTTTTGAAAAAAAAAATATTGTGAAAAGAATGGGATTTGACTCATGAAAGCCGACTTGACAAATGAAAGTCTAAATATATGGGAAGACTGAGTCCAAGTGGTTGTGTAAAAGCTTTATATACATATGAATACTACATACTTTACCATAATGCAGCAAACCATAATTTCACTCATAGAGGTATAGTTTAACATTTTGGGAAATGCTTTTTTGCTCATGTCTGTGCATTAACTAGAGCCTGGCTAGAGCAGGAATTGGTTAATTTAGCTTAGCATAAAGACTGGAAGTAGTGGGAAACAGTTAGCCTGGCTCTGTCCAAAGGTTAAAAAGAATTGCGTATCAATATCTGTAAAGCTTACTAATTAACATCTCACAGTATATCTCGTGTTAAATCTGTATGAATCTATTTATATTTATATTAAAAACACTAGTTTAAGAGGTGCTGGCCTGGCTACATCCAAAGTTCAACCTCCTGCCAGGTTGAACTTTGGATGTAGCCAGGCCAGCGGTTTTTCCCCGCTTCCATTTTTATTCTAAGCTACCTAGGCAATCTTTATATTTAGAGTGCAAACATGAGAGCTGAGAGCTGTATCCATCTTCTCACCTAACTCTCAGCAAGAAAGTAAGTCTATATCTAAAAAAAGTAAAAACTATTCCTATAAGACTGATCTGTCAAACTATGTTTTTTTTTTTTTTTTAGTATAAGCCTTTTACTATTTTGTATCTACACATACAGTGGAGAGCTCAGTCCTCAAAAGCATTCATTGCTGTACAGTAGATTTAATGAATAGCAGGAATATTGCCCAAACAGCAGATTTGCCATGGGTGTAAGAATTTTGTAGGTCCTACCTGAACACAGTTTGAGTCATAACTTTTCCTACTCAGGCACATTGAAAGTGAAGGTTATAAATTCAATAAAGGCCCTGAAACAAAAACGGTTTTCAAAAATCAAAGTCCTGACATAGATAGTCATTGACGTAGAAAAAAAATGATATTGGACTTATTCATGGGTTTTCATTTCACTGGAGGAATTGGACTTGCTTCATCTGGCATCTTACATTGGATTTACTGCATTATTGTATCTATTATAATCCTTAGTAATTAACATTGTCATGCCCATAATTACCAACAAATACCAACCAAAGTCAAATCCCACATTTTCAGTTTTTCCGTCTTTTTGCTCCGATTTGTATTCCGATCTAATATTCATTCTTAAAACCACGTAACATGTTTTACATCTATTATGGGCACTGTGAATGTGAGCATTGTACTGCATGCCATTTACTGCCTGTAATACTTTACAATGTGCAATTTTAAGCTTATTCTGCTCATTACAAATTGTGGCAGATAGAATGATCAGATAAATACCTAAAATGCAAATGTAATATGGGTTCAGAGTCCAGATACAGAAAAACACTTTTGAGGGAAAGTTCACGAACAAACAAACAAAACCAAGAAGCTGTGCAACATTTTAAAAACTTTCCATTTCCAAAGATTATATCAGCTTTTTTTCTCCCTTACTAAAGACCCCTCTGAGACTATTACAGTTACCTTTAAGTTTTACTAACTGTGACCCAATACCCCAAAGTAAGCACCCATAAAAATGCCACAGAAATTAATTACAAGGAAAGTTGATCTTCCCATTGTTAATTTGCCAGTTAAATGTTGGCGTCCCTGCGGGAGTATAGAGATCTCAGAAAAGACTCACTGAGAGAAGTCATTATTGTGGCTAGCTCTGTAAAGATACTATTTCAGTCCAGTAAGCTACAGGGCTACGGCCATAACCACAAATACACCGAAAAACACACGGGTTCAACTTTATTCCACATGCAGAAGATACAAGAGAGAGGGGCTTTTTGCTTTGATCTTCCGTCTGTCTTTTCTCAAGAATGAATACCATTACAGAAGGTCATTAAGATGCCTGCCTAGCAACCCACTGGCATCAGACTACATTATGTTGGCTGCAAGCCTGAAAAGCTAAGAAAACATTGGCCCAAGTGATGATTCGGGCTTGGCTGAAGGAGCAGAGAAGATATATTTTCAGTAACATGACATCAATAAGAGCAGTGTGCCCATGTGTTGAATCATATCTTATCGTGGATGTCAGCCCAAAGTACTTTTTCATATCACAGCATCATACCAGAGCAGTGTTTGCCTTTACCACCACTGCTGATCAATCAGCATCAGACCGAAAAATAGATTATAATTCTTTGGCCTCGCAATTCTGCTGCAGCTACAAGTCTGCATTTCACATAGCTGGCTTTTTTAGACTATAAAAGAATATCTTTATAGCACACGAGCTAATCCAAAGAGGATATACAATGCTCTAGGAAAGGCTAGCCATTGTAGACTGGGGGTATAAGATTAGGAGACATTGTTCCTAAAATGTCTTACTATGAGCAATCTTCCCTGACCAGCCGTAAAATTGTCTCTCTCTCTCTAACCCTCTCTTCCCTGTTGGCTTCGGTAGTGAGTTTCCATGAGATCGCAATGCCTTGCTCGCTCTCAAGAGCTTCTAAGATACCACACAGTAAATGTAAAGCGATAATTCACTGGGGGAAAAAATGACTGCATGGCTAACTGGTAAAGACACGGTTGGGCTGGAGGACAATGCGAGGTGGATGACAGATTGATAACGGAAGAGACGAAGCATGTACTTCTGTTCTCTCCATTATCGTTTTACTGCAAATGCATGCTGTGGTATGTCTGAAGCAATGCAATATTTTGATAGAGCGCATTTAAACCGCCAACTTTTACAGAAGCTGTAGGAGTTTAGTGTCTTAGTCGGTTTGGATTCATTGTGCATCTGAGTATGAATGGCTCAAATTAAAGCCTATTCACTGCTCCCCTGGCCAATATTTACATTTTTATAGAGCCAATAGTGCAGGTTGAACATATTGTAAAGGCATAATTTGTGCAGGTATTACTGTGAAAATGGCAAATAATTGTATTTATATCGTGACATATGCGACTTAAGAATCAGTAAGCAAGAGCTGCACTTAAACAAGGCCGGCATTACAGTGAATATCACTGCGGTAATCACACATCTGTCAGTAGGTATTATAAAACACTGGTAGCTTGACAATGACTCACTGGGCCTATTTACTGGTGAATTGGTGGGCTGTCACAGGTGCAAGCAGTCATCTGGGAGGTATCAGAAAAGAGGAATGCTGAGGAGAAAGCCAAAATGGCTTTTTGATGTCAAGAGGTTCATGTTGGATAAAGAGATGTTAGTGTCCTCTCTTTTTAGACCAATATGTATAAGGTTGTAAGGGTGGTAAAACCAGTGGGGCTGAATTGCCCCATAATATCCAGATAATCCTGAATTATTACAGATGCCTTTTTGCATTTGCTGATTAATGACATATAACTGTGAAACTATGAAATCACCCCCATTCAATCATTCACTACTCTCTACATGATAAACAAGCTATGGTTTACTCTTTAGTGAGGAGTAAATTAAGCTTTTGGACACTTATGAATAATCATCATCTTGGGCTGCTATAATGCTTGATTTTCCTCCTGGGGTTGATAAACGTTTTAACTTGTCTTAAAGGAGACCTATAATGCTTTTCTGCAATTTCGGTCATATCTATAATATTACAATGTCGGATGTTCATAGTACACATGGCCAAAGCTTCAATTAATAAGGTAGACGTATTTAAAAGCAATCCCTGTGAGCCAAAACCTCAGCTTCCCCACTGTTCTGAACGTTTTGGTTTCAAAAGTTTTTTCTACTCGGCTCCGTATCACATCGTGCAGATTCATTTATTTAAAATTTATGAACAAGTATATACCCCAACCCGATACACCCAGACATAAAATAAAAACAAACAAAAAAGAAAGGCTGGAATTATCCGTAAAACAGTCCAGGGAAATCCAATATAAAAGTAGTAGCATTTAGCCCACTCAAGAGGAGCACTCAAATCAACATACACAAATTTACAGTATATGAGTCAGATGAGGTGTACCTAATCTACCTAAAAAAAAAGACATGGCACCATATCATTGAGCCACTTACAGTAAAACGAGGGGAGATAGAGTTCCATTCTTTCAAAAGAACCCTTTTAGCTATAACCATACAAAACATTAAAGCCAGCTGGGTCTCATAAGACAGTTTTAGGGAGCTTTTAGAGCAACCCAAAACAGCAAGTGAAGGGGTGTCAAATTGTTAACCTATGATGTAAGAATATCACCTAATAAAGTCATAACTCATGGGATATATAATATTTCTTCTGTTAATCTTAAGGCCTCAGTGTGCTTAAAGTGAAATGTCTGACACCGTCTGAACGCTTGGTCAGAGCACTGGATTGGCAAACCGCTTCTGAATGCCCCTCCCCCCCACACTTTTCTGACATCAGACTACAATTTTCGTAATTTTCCAAAACAGACAATCTGACAATGGCTCCCACTTTTTAAGTGTATATACAGGCGCAAACTATGAACACCTTCAAGAAAAAATTGTCCAAAAGTATCGGTCATTATCCCCATGTGTATGATTCATAGCATGGAGACCACAAATAAACGCACGTGTTGCCATTTGGAGCAGGTGCTTCTTTAGACGTCAGATGACACCTTGTATGACCTAGTTTATTTTAAGCATACTAAAGACCCTAAAGTCTTTCATTACAGATGCTTTTTTAAGTTACATTATCTGTTGCAGACATGTCTGTTCAGTTATTTTCTGAACCACAGAAAGTCTTCAGAGTGTTGATGTACTGAGGCTCTTGTCTTTCTCATAAGGTGTTATTGAACACTGGGGATAACTGCCATAAGCAATCTGCTCTATTTCTAATCTCATACATGCACAATGAGTTTCCCACCGTTTTATCTACAACTGAAACTGAACAAACACAAAATGCATATCCCTCTAGACTGTGATTGTGTTATTTGGCATCACTAACACTACCTTGGGAGCTATTATTGTGCTGAAATGTTGCAGTGAGGGGACAATTATCTGGCCTCTTTAACCCGTGAGGATGATGTAATTAATTGCAGTTGTATCCTTGTGTGTAACTCTACAGAGTCAAGCAGCAGCAGCAGCAGCATTTGTGGGTCATGGACACATATTGTATGAATTGGTGATAAAGACAGGAGACAGTTGGAAATGGAGTTTGGAAATAAAAATGTAATAGCTGGTTTTCATAGATTAAATTACTTTGATGACCACTAATTTCAGGGTTGCAGTGTTTAGAAGAATGCGAAGAATGTGGAAAAATACATCCTCCATGATGGTTATGGCAACTATTGTTTGTTTTTGTACCTGTGTGTAGGGAAAGAACATGAAAATCTTGGTTGGATGCCATGGTGGAGAGAAGACTGCACCAGGACTTGGAATAGTTGCTCTCAGTAAGTCACTGCTTGATGTTATGAGAGGAAATACCTCCAGCATGGAGTATAGGTAGTGTACTGCACTTCGTTTTATATAATGTACTATTATATTTATATTTTCTATATAATGTACTATTATATTTATATTTTCTAAAGGAATATTTTATTCTATTCTTGTATTTTTTAGACAGTGAGCACAGTGAGATCTGCCATTTTAAGTAAAACATTTATTCTGGAACTTAACATTCTGATATTGATACTGAAGCTTTGTTGAGTAAAAATTAACATTCCCAAACCTTGAGCTGATAGGCCATTTTAAAATACACTCACCTAAAGGATTATTAGGAACACCATACTAATACCATGTTTGACCCTATCCTATCAATATGGGCCAACATTTCTAAAGAATGCTTCCAGCACCTTGTTGAATCAATGACACAAAGAATTAAGGCAGTTCTGAAGGCGAAAGGGATCCCCCACACCATTACACCACCACCAGCCTGCACAGTGGTAACAAGGCATGACGGATCCATGTTCTCATTCTGTTTACGCCAAATTCTGACTCTACCATCTGAATGTCTCAACAGTAATCAAGACTCATCAGACCAGGCAACATTTTTCCAGTCTTCAACTGTCCAATTTTGGTGAGCTTGTGCAAATTGTTGCCTTATTTTCCTATTTTTAGTGGAGATGAGTGGTACCCGGTGGGGTCTTCTGCTGGTGTAGCCCATCCGCCTCAAGGTTGTGCGTGTTGTGGCTTCACAAATGCTTTACTGCATACCTCGGTTGTAACGAGTGGTTATTTGAGTCAAAGTTGATCTTCTATCAGCTTGACTCACTCGGCCCATTCTCCTCTGACCTCTAGCATCAACAAGGCATTTTCGCCCCCCAGGACTGCAGCATACTGGATGTTTTTTCTTTTTCAGACAATTCTTTGTAAACCCTAGAAATGGTTGTGCATGAAAATCGCAATAACTGAGCAGATTGTGAAATACTAACCCCCAATTTCCACTGGATGCGGAACAGCTGCAGAATGGCTCCGGAACGTTGGCGGAGTCATTAGGTTTACATTAAAGTCAATGTGTGTATTTCCACTGACTGCGGAATGGCTGCGTTCCGACTGCATCCCAGCTCCGGCGGTCCGCAGCCCTCCGGAGCAGATACGCAGAGCTTCTATTTTTGCCAGACGCCTGGGAGCTCCGCAGCAATTCAGCACACGGCAGATAGTGCGGGACAGGAATCCGAGCACAGAAACAAAATAAACATTCGGTTCATTTTCAAAATAAAATACACCGTGCTCACGGCGGATTTATTTCCCTGCACTACACCTTGAAAACACAGCACAGAGTTGTTTCTCCTCTACTCCTCTGGATAGAAACAAACTGTTGTTGGTTTTGTGGTTCTATTCTACGTGAATTCGCGAGATCTTGTGGGTCCTCGTGACTACAGCTGTCAGTCATGGCCGCAGCCGTGCCGCAACAAATCCGGACCTAGTGGGTATTGACGGACGGCGGAGCACGCAGCCGTTCCGCAGCGGAGCCGGTCCGCAGACGTTCTGCATTCAGTGGAAATCCGGAGTCAGACCAGCCCGTCTGGCACCAACAACCATGCCATGCTCAAAGTTGCTTAGATCACCTTTCTTTCCCATTCTGACATTCAGTTTGGAGTTCAGGAGATTGTCTTGACCAGGACCACACCCCTAAATGCATCGAAGCAGCTGCCATGTGATTGGTTGATTAGATAATTGCATTAACGAGAAATTTAACAGGTGTTCCTAATAATCCTTTGGGTGAGTGTAGAAGATTTACGATGAAATGTTACAAAAATGGACATATTGACCCTGTAATTTGTGGTCACTGTAGTGTCAGCTAGTGGCGTTCCCAATAAAAAAAGAAAAATATTTTACACAAATAATTTACATATACTGTAGCACTGTTCTAGGCAGTTACTTTTACCCTGACTTGTGTCCATATAACTGGGGAAGCAATTATTCAACTTGTGTAAAATATGATGGTATTTTTTCCATCTCTGCCTGCTTTAATCAAAACAAATCTACACATAAAGGCCTGTCCACTCGCAAATTAAAATGTTTAACATCTTGAAAGTCATCCAGATCCACAAAAACACTAAAACTAAAAGTGTAGCTTTTATGATCAGCAATGAGTTGCTAAACTGATGTCAGTCCAGTACCTGATTTGACTTTGCTTATCTGTGAGGCTCCGTGTCTCCATTCATCCCAGTTTGGCTGTCCTCCCTGATATGTACGTAGATAAATTGTTTTTTGCAAACATGAACGTCTGACAATGTGGGATGAAATAAAACACCTTGTGCTGCATTCATCCAGCTGTTCACTGTCCCGAGGTTGGAATGTGCTGCCATGTGAAGCCCCAGAAGAAGACATTCATTAAAGGATTAGGGCCCACACTTTGTACTGACACAAGAATGAGGGCAGCTGAAAGGAGAAGAATGAAATGATCAAAATGATATTCAAGCACAATTTTGCGCATGAGAGGAGATGCTGGGGGTGTAAGTAGCGGCAATCAAAACAAAGTGCAAAGATCCTCCCTTTTCCGAGGCAGCGCCATGCTGGCAAAGATAACAGCTGAGGTGGAATCCTGCCGTGGCTAAGCCTCTTTAGTGCACTTGCGTTTTAAGGTGTCAAAGAAGCTGACATCAAAGAAGCCGTGGCCACTTTAGCGTTTCTTTAAATGGAGCAGTGATCAACAAATTCTCAGTAGCCTGGGAAGACACTTTGTCCCAGGAGAGCAGCAGCAGCAGCAGCGAGTAATTCAAAAGATGAATTCATAAAGTAATTTAGTTAGGGAGCATACATGGGAATGTTACTTATCTTCCATGGCCTTCCAGTAGGAGCTCATATTTTCAATTTGAGATGTCTGCACTCTCCTCAAATAGTTAATTCTTTGGTGTCCTAAAAACGGGTTTTAAAGTGTTTCAACTCTAGTTCCAAACCAAACAAAAGCATTACATTTCTTTGCTTGTTTATTGAAAGTTTCAATAAAATGCAATTTGGCAGCGACAATAAGAATCCTCAGCCTGAAAACCATAAAAGTGGCAGTATGTGTGGTCTGGTGCTGCCATTGCAGTGAACTCCAAAGAAGCCGGAGGACCAGGGCCAGCGTATTTCCCGTAGCATAACACATGCCGACAGCAGGCAGACATGGCAAACTGGACTCTCCTTGTTCTCACACTCTGTGCCAAATTGGGGGAAATTCTTCCAGTGGCAAGTATCAATTACTCACTTTAAACAAACATCCAAGGCTTTTGAATATCAACATAGTACGTGTATGTCTCCCTACAGGGCATCTGATACAGGGAGACCACACACACGGAGTCACCTTTCAGCATCACCTTTCTCCTTGCACTAACTTTTTTCTCATTTGCATGCTCCATTAGGCCTATAACAATTATAAAATAATTGTCTAACCACAATTTTTTATGTTGTGGCGTTTTTTTGTTTAATGGCAATTAAAGCATTAGAGCATTTTTTTTAATGAGATGGGGCACACTTTTATTTGCATCCATCAAACACGTTTCCAATACCTGCGTAGCGTCACCCAACAGTAGCGTTAGCTATCCTATGATCCTATGGATTCCTACCAGAGGACGCCCCACCAACAGTTGCAAGTCAAGTCGGCATTTGAACGTTAAAAATCCACCGAACCACCTTTATATATGCTTTAGTAATGCAGATAGTCTGCCTGTTGTGTTTAATCTACTAGTGTGCTTTGTTAAATTAGTAAAGTTACCGTAAATGACAACACTGTAGTGGTGAATGGCCGTCATTCATTAACATTATGCTACCGTAGTTCCCTGGGAATTTGGGCTCTTATTTTTCTAATCTGTAAATAACAACTTGTTTGCCAACATTTGCTAAGGTCCTAAGGCATATGTTGATGTTGATTTTGTTTAGATGTGCCAAATTGTAATTATATAAGGGATTATTGGTCGGACTGTTGAGCTAAAGCTATGCTAGCGGCAGCTGTCACTTGTTGCCATAGCAACTCCAAACATACTGGGCTGTAGCCGTCTCAAGCCAGAGAATTTTTTTGTTTTTCTTATAATTAATTCTTTGTTTTGTATTGATGGGGATTAATGATTAATGTGTAATGTCAATTTTATGTTAATTTAAGCAAAAAATGCAATGTCTTATGATAATAAAGAGGCGTATTTTACTTCATAGGCTGTGTACACAAAACAGTGATATATAACAAAAGATGTATCCTGGCATTCATTCAAAACTTTAATTAGTTTGAAAAAGTAATAAATAAATACATACTTTTTTAAATTTGATTAAAAATGACAATTAAATTGTTAATCGCAATAATTTCTGAGACAATTGTACAGCAAAATTTGGAATTGTTATAGATGCTCCATACATCCATTGCTGCTCTCTTTGACCACTTTTTTTTTTAAATCAAGGTTAGAGGTGACAACATCAGCCAACAAACAGAAGGAAAAACTACATTCTCTATACTATCTCCCAAAAGTGAAGTGTAGTGAAGTATCATATACACCAGAGAGATTCTGCCTGACACTGTAGGGCTGTATTCAGTCTTTTTTTTTTTTAACAGTTGTGTCAAATAAAGCGTCAGCAGGGAAAACACATCCATCATTCCGAAATGTCTGACTTGCCAATCACATGCAAGTGAAGTCGACAGCCATGAAGTCTGCATTGCCTGGCACGGCCCCATCTGGTACAGATATACAGGAAACTTCAAATGGTCAGTTTCAGCTTTAACACATATCGCACAGCAGTCACACGGCCATGTGGTCCTTGTGAAGACGCCGGTTTCAAATTAAAGTGTGCAGTAGATGTGGGTAGATCACACCATTCATGCTAAGCTAATAAATTGAGTGCATGAGGCAAAACCACAAGATTCAGACGTTTCACTGGCTCTTGAAATGTGCATGTGCACAAAAGAACACACAATTAAGCAGGCTACCATCACTAAAGCTGTATGTTTGAGTATTAAATTGGTAAATAAAAGTGTTTGTGATAACATTTATTAGAGACATACTTTCTATTTTTGGGAACATTTAAAGCTCAGATTACTGGACAAATACAGATGACAGAATGTCATGCAGAAACAATTCCAGAATAAATTCAGTGGAATTTGAAGGTGGACATTCTTTTTACTTTACTAAACATCTACAATACATATCCAGATTTTTTTTCTCTCGAAAGAATGCACAAATATTGTATTCTAGACTTTTGCACCAATGCTTAATAATCATACAGAAAGAAATCCCTCATAAAAAGATATACCGATTCATTCTCTGACTAGCGTGAATATATGCATCACTTACATAAGATGGGTCACACAATAAAAAGAAAAGTTATTATGTAGGGATTAGCTGTTAGTGGATATTCACACTCAGTAACTGCCCCGTGTAACTGCTACAGCTAAATGCTCAAACTGACAAAGCTAATGTTTGCAAGCACATGACAGTGAGAGGTAAAAGAGGTGATGGGACATTGTCGACATATCTTACCCAAAACTTTGAAATTATGATGATGTAAAGTGGGAGTATTTTTAAATTACATTCCATAAAAAACACAATTTACCACAAATATAACAACAACATATCCACCTCATTGTAAACAGCACTACTAACTTTGAAAGACATTTCTACATGTATGCATATGAAGCCAGGAATCACACACACGGCTATTTTGTGGGGTCTATATGGTCTTTTCTGCTATATGTTTCTTATCTATGAAATAAAAGTAAGATAACGCTTGGCTTTTACTGGAGAAAATGTTTTCAATTAACAAAAATAAACAAGAATGAAACCCAGTAGGCTACTATTCCAGCACACATACAGCACGGCAGTTGCCCTACTAGGGAGGAGAAACATAACACTGCCCTGTAAAGTCACTAGTAGGTCTACTTGTGCTAACCTATCAAACTTATAAGCGCTATTTCACTTTATAAATGAAACAAAATGTGTCCATACTGCTACATACAAAACAGCAAAAATCTGAAATCAAATCAACAAACAGTTTGCTACATAACTCATGGATAACGAGCTTCAGTAGCACACAAGGAATGTTTCTTGATTTCCTGTATATATTTATGCTTTTACCACCTGGTTACACATATTAGTCTCGCTTACCAGACCTATCTCCACAGCGCTGCAGAGTACGGTCTGGCCCCTCTACACATACACTCCTGGATAGGAGAAAAAAAACGGCCTGGGTTGTTTGCATTTCTTTAAACCAATCACAATCATCTTGGGCGGCGCTAAGCTCCAGACGTAGCGACGGTGGCTCTGCAAAATGGACTCGGGAAGGAACTTGTTTTGGTTGAACATTTGCACCCTGTTAAAGACAAATGCCACATACAATATTAAATGAAATTAATTGTTCACACAATACAGTCTTGTGAGCTATTTAAATTAGCTGGATACATGGTTAAAGGGATATTTCACCGGTGGAAAGATGAACATATCTTTAAATTGGGTCACTTATGTAGTAGAAATGTGAATTGTTTTTAGAAATTGGTGGCTTCTAGGCCGAGAAAAGCCAGAAAATGTGTTTTTGGCTCATGTGGATGAAAGACACCAAATCCCAGAATGCACTTGCTTCGCTGCTTTAGAGTCTACTCCCAAGCCACGCCTACCGTTTACAGACAGACAGTGAGGCAGCATTCAACTCAAGTGTGTTTTATTGTCATTTCAACCATATACACGAAACGTTTCACAGTGGCTCAAGTGGTTACACAATCAAAATATATAAAAACCACATTATATAAAAACGACATACGAAACAGGCAACATTTAGTGCACACACATTATAGGCTCCATAAAGTTCAGCTAACACATAGCTACTAGCATTAGCGCTTGGTGAGCTGTAAACAGAGTATAAACACAGCCGTAAATTTGCGTGGAATCAGAACGGTCGGCATTTAACAGTCACAAACTCCACCAGCAGTTAGCAGTTAGTTGGATACAAGCACCAGTCCGTGTTAACACAGCCCTCCTCCACTAGTCTTACCCGGCGACAGAGCAGCCGGCCTGGTAGCTGGATAGTCAAATTCTTTGGTCTGCTACACTGTTGTTCAGCAATGTTTCCACAACAACAAAAACACAGCAGTCTCTGAACTTGCGTTGGGAGTTTCATTGAAGTTGGATGTAGTCCAGTTTGTTGTCTAATGAGCGGACACTTGCAAGCAGGATTGATGAAACAGGTGGCCGGATAGCGTTAGCTTTCCACTGGCACACTCGTTCAACGTTCCCCGCTGATGATGTCCCTTTACCGGCCAGAGGCATTGAGCAACACCGCTGGTCTCCATAGCAGGCGGGCGAAGCTGTGTCGAGTATTCCGTCTGTAATAAAGTGTCCTGCATATTCTCCAATCTGTACCAATGTATCCCAGTGGTACACGTGTGCGGTAGTTTGAATGCACATAATTGTTCTAAAATTTCCTTTGGGATGAATAAATCTATCTATCTATCTATCTATCTATCTATCTATCTATCTAAAAGTTTTCTGCTGAGAAGGGAGTAGCAAAAATTCAAGATGGCTGACGCTCGTTTTGGTTCGGAAATTTTCGGAGAAAGACGACAGTCCAACCCCCTGTGGGCGGGTTTAAAACATGCGGAAGTAGCTCCTACTACTGGCTGTAGTCCATTGCCTCTGGGCAAAAATGCCTCTGATGACGGAAAACGACGACTTTTGCGTCATCAGAGGCTTTTTTTCCAGACCCACAATACAGAGATCTCTGGTCTCAGGGGGACATGAGGGAGGGAAGCACGGTCATTCAAAAATACTACCGTGTTTCTACTGATACAAAGCTTAATGCTAAATCGGTGAAGTATCCCTTTAAAACGTAATTTGCTCTAACCAGGGTATCGCCATGTGTATTTTGTCCATATCAAATCCCCGCCAATTGGTCTGAAAACGTCTCAGTTAGATAGTAAATGCCGTAAACATATTCTTTGTAAATCTTTACAATCATTCCCCGAAAGAAGCAAGCAGGCATGCCTTGTTGCATGATCCAATTTTTCATATATACAGTAAATACAACAAACAAGTCATGCCTACATTAACAAAGGATTGGCAGTTAAGGTTGATATTCAGCTTAGCCACTGAGGTTTTGTGATTTGAGACCAGCTAGAAGTTACTAAGGACTTAGGGAGGAATTTACACACTAACCATTGCAATGCAATCCTGTTGTCTGCAGTGGACTTTTTTATTTAAAACACCACACCAAGGCATTATTGTCATCCATGCTACTCTAATTTTTCTGTCAGGGAAGTGTATATTAAATATATTAAAATTGTATTAGTAAAAAGCAATTCTAGAAATGTTTGAAATCACAAACAAATGTAAAGGATGTAGGTTAAACCAAAATACACTTCATCACAAAGGAAATCCTGGACTTAAACTCAGCATTCATTTATACAAACTAAAAACCAACAGAGTACCTTAACTCCTTAAACGAGCAACCACTTTTTTTTTTAAATAATACAAGAAAAACATTTTTGCTGTCCTTAATAATTTTATATATTTTCAACGACAAAACATCAGCCTTCAATTACCGGCAGATAACACACCACAGAGATGCTCACCACAGTGGTCTTTCACCCCTGCTGCTAAAAAATTACCAGCGATGACGTTAGCTGTGAAAGCTTAAGCTGGTGCACATGTCAGCAGCTCTGCAGGCTTAAACATACCGCATGAGACTTCTACATTAGGGTTTTTTTTTGTGTGAAAAGTATTGTGAAAAAGAGTCAAAAGTCCAACACTCGCTGGGAAATTGAAAACATTTGGGCGTTTTCACACAGGAAGGCATGAGGAGGCTTTGATTTCTTAAAGTGTTGACAGTGCAAGGACACCTTATACAGAAACCGCCCTCCCAATGGCTCCTTGAGCAGCTCCCAATACAACAAAGACTTCAAAAGAACTGCAGTTTAATGGTGGTACTATGAGACACAAATGCATTATGGAATTTCTTCATTGATAGTAATGTAATTGGAATACTGACCTAAAAGAAAAGGGCAATGGTTTGCATGTAATTTATCTCGAAAATATCCATTTACTGTTGCAATGATAGGCAAAAAACTAATCCAGGAGTCACACTAACTATCAAACGTTTTTTGAACTTCAGGGTGTGCAAAACCTCTCTACTGTACATCGAAAAGCAAATAAGTATTTTTGTGGCCAGCTGGTCAGGGACTGATTTGAGGCAGCAAAGACTACAGATGGGAAGATGAAAATCACAGTGTGAGAATGGCTCTCGACCATGAGAATAAAGATGAAGCCGTGTTTTCATGTCAAACTAATAAGAGTCATATGGGGAGAAAAAGGCATCAGCAATCCACACTGGGGATTGATGTGGAGAGTAGAGTGAGAGATCATGGCAGCACTGTGTTTTTCTTGTGCTGTTGCGAAAACAGACACCAGGACTCTGCGCAAGTAGCAGCCACTCCATAATGCTTGGTTTTAGAAGCAAATGAGCAATATAACCACTAGTGACTCTGAACGCTGACACCACGTATCTATATTCACTTCTATTTTGTCGACATATTCAGCAAAGAATTTGGTTTAAAATCAATTGTGTTCTGATTTATAATGCCATTTTAATCAATAGAAACATTCTTATATGTCTCTTTATAAACTAGCAATCTATTCTTTACCGAAAAAATAACAAAAACGAGTTCATTATAAAGATGATCGGAGCCTCATCAGATCACTTTTCACTAGGAACAGCTTGCCGAAGGGCCCTGTAGGCTTCAAGCAAAACCCTAATTTCCTTGCAAATCCCATACAACAATATTAGTTTTAAACCAGCAAAGCATTTTACGTCATCTCAAGAGAGCAATGGTGGCCAAAACTGTAGGAAATGGAGTCACAGGAAGGATTTAACACTTGTGCCAAAAGACTAGAAGTGTATGAATTTGTTCATATAACAGGCTCAGAAAACCCGTCTGAGGGTGCTTTAAATTGTGTTATGACAGTATTTTTCACATTTAGCATGATAACTATACTGTACTTATAATTTATACCCTGGCCCGGAAAAAAAAATCTTTTCAAATGTAATTTTTATAGTTGGAATGGCAAATAAATGACCTGAACTTGAACTTGGTATAACTCTAACCAGAAGCTTCAATATTAATAGTGTTTCATATTGTGTGTTCAAAAAGGCCCTTTTTTCTTAAATGTACTAAAGTGAGAACATGTGCCTATTTAAAAACTTACATATCTGCTTTCTTCCCTTATTCATCTTTTTTTGTATATTTAGAATCACATTGTTTCACATAGTTAATATTTTATACTGTACCTGGAACCATTACGATATTACTTTTTTTATTCTGATAGAAATAAGGATAGAGCATTTACATTAACTTTGTTCTCTATTGTATCCTTTTGCTATTTTCTGATCATTAGCTTCATTTTAGCTTGTGATTAACTTTAGTTTTGCTTCCAGCAATGAGTGAAGGGAAAGCCCCCAACAACCAACTACACAGTATGCGATGCATCATCAGCCTGTATTTCTCTAAAAAGGATATCTGTTGCATCACTTTGCATTTTTGTGTGATGACTGATGTTTTGAAAGGAATACAAAAAGGCCAAGACAAAAGCCAGGGCTAATTGCTGTGTGGTATTATATGATAATAACTCAGTAACTTCCCCTGTACTGAGGCAGAGGGTAAACTGGGATAAAGGGGAATTTAACAGCCTTTTAGCTGCCAGGAGCCTGTTAGACCCTGTAAGCTCTTATTCTGTATTTAGTGGTGGACTTATACAAGCATGCATGCATGCATGCAGGCACACATGCATTCTTACCCACAAGACCAAAATGCTCACTTGACCGAAGTTTAATGCTGTAAGTGAAAAGACTGTACATGCTAGCTAGCTAAACACCAAGGGGGTAAGCTTCTCCTCGGACTGCGAACCTCCTATGGCGCCATTTTGATGCTAATAAGCCATCACCTCCCGTTAGCATTCCATTGACTGCCATTCATTTTGGCGCCACTTTGACAGCAAATAACTTTACATCTGAAGCGTTTAAAGACTATTTGTCCATTGTTTATTTCTAAAGAAACACGACAATGTATAAAAGGCTCCATTACCTTGTACCTCACGTTATGGCTCCGTAGCAGACGTTTTTGTAAAAATAGGCTAACGTTTGTGTCATAGCCACGCGACTTACTGTCGCATAGTAGAGGAATTACCGTATAGTACAGGAGAAGCTCGCAGGCAGTTTCGTCTCACATTAG